>NC_056727.1:177137021-177139521 GCF_019279795.1 Protopterus annectens | reverse complement strand
TATGGGACATTCCTTAATGTGGGCCTTGCCCCTTTTCCTTGCCTGTGTGAGGGACATTACAGAGTTAGTAGCCTACAGATTCACATACAGTAGGTGGCAGTACGTCGCAGGACATGTGGGGACAGCCAACCAACATGGGGGACATATCCCCAGATTTGTGAACAGATTCTATGTTATCAGTGCTGTTATACACATGGCGGATTGATAGATTCAGAGGGGTTGTGTGGACATGCATTTAGTGTGTGAGATCATGACTCACAGTGATATGTCTCTGACATACCTCTGCGCTGACACACTGTCCACAGACTGGACACATGTCTGCCTGGTATGTTTTGTCTGTTCCTCAGATAGTTGGTGGGGAATGCAGTCAATACATACTCACATCTATTGGTATTACCAATGTCATATTTCACATAAAGGATGTTGCAACTGTCTCAATGTATGATAGCAGTATGTCCAATCTACCTCTATGTTTGTGCCTCTGTTCCCACCTAGTGATATAGGCGTTGATGCCGATTTAGTGAGTGGGGAATGTTATAAAATGTTTTGGCTAGAACAAGGTGGGCTGTATGTGTAACCTTGCCTTCATCCACAGCTCAGGTGACTGATGCCAAGAAGTTGACCAGGTTAAATGAGCAGGTATGACCTACCCTTCACAAAAGTGAACTGTGTGGGACCGTGAGTCTGCAGATTCCCATATCCCTCTTTATTAGGTGCATGATGATGCATTGCATAGCTTCGCATAACAGACTTGTCAGACAGTAGAAGCAGTATTTCCCGGGGTCTGTAGTCACACCTCATTTGTGCAGAGGGGTGACTCTAGCAGTGCAATATTCAGTAGGGACAAAGCCTGAGCTGAGGATGTGCTTGAAAAGGGCACACAGGTGAGGTGCCAGGTCAGTCTGTAGTTCATGTAGAACACAGCCAGGGATATTGTCAGGTCCCATATAAGGTGTATTCCTGGCCTTGGACAGTGGTGTTTTAACCTGTGCTGCAGTAATACTGGGTGCCTGGCAGTGTACTGTTATTGTGATTGGTCCTTTGGGGGGGGGAGTAAAGTTTGCACTCAAAATGCCAGCCAGTGTATTGGCATTATTTTTTGGCTCAGTCTGGGAGGTACCATTGTCTAGTAGCTCAGAACAAATCTTGGTATTGCCATGGAGATTCTTTGCATAACTGTATGAGGCCTTGTGGTTGTCTTTACTATGTGCTCCAATTCTGTTCTCACAGCTAACTTTGTAGTATTGGATGAGGCATCTCAACTTTTAATTGAGGATGATAAGGGTTTATTTCCAGTCTTGGGACTTCACTTTATTCCATATCATTTCTCTCCTTCTGTTGTACAGTTTCTTTAAGGCAGAGGACCACCAGGTCAGCTTCCTTTTTTTGGAGGTGATGGTCCTGGTTGTATTGGGTATGGCAGTATCCATGCATTTGTGTACGTGTTCATAGTGCATTGTTGTTTGATTCAGCTGTCATGCAACTAGTCTCCATTTGCATGGCTGCCATGAGGTTAGCCACCTCTGTTTTTATGAGGCCATACTTAGCTTTGGAAAGGCTTTTCATGGTGGTTACCTGTGAAGGGCACATGTAAGGGCTGTGGATTTACAAATGCAATTAATTTGTGTTCATATATAACACAGAAGGAGTTGACTATTGTTGTAGAGAAACAGTCGCCCATGTTAGCAAGGACCAGATCAATGTGATGGGCATGTGCATTGGTACTTGGGTAACTTTCCCAGTTAATGGTGGGGTAGTTGAAGTCAACCAATATGACAGTGTTAGGTTGGACACTAATATTCTCCAGGGTGTTTATGGACATGGAGTGTGAGTCTTGGGACATGTTTGAGGACCTATAGCAGGCTGCAACCTGAACCACTGTCTTACCCAATGTTAGCTACACCTGCAGGAGCTGTAATACATAATGTTGGTCTACCACTCTGGAGGTGTGTGCATCCTTAATGAATATGAAAATACCACCACTTTTGGAGCTTCAGTCTAGGTTCTGCAGTCAAAGGTTGTGGAATGAATTATAGGCTGGTACTGCTGGCTTTAACCAGGTCTCTGTTACAGCACATATGTCACTGTTCCCCATTTTATGGAATACTTTCAGTGAGTGCATTTTCAAATTTAGAATTCTAGTGTGCAGCAGCATGACTTTGTAGCTGTCATATATTTCTGTATATTTATGTATACATATACATATATTTCTATACATATATATATATATATATATATATATATATATATATGTGTGTGTGTGTGTATGTAAATGTATATGTATTTATTCACCTTTCTATATATATGTATGTATGCATATATGTGGATATAAATGTGGATATCTCTCTCTCTCTCTCTCTATATATATATATATATATATATATATATATATATATATATATATATATATATATATATATATATATATATATATATATATATATATATATATATATATATATATATATATATATATATATATATATATATATATATGTGT
>NC_056727.1:177052021-177132021 GCF_019279795.1 Protopterus annectens | reverse complement strand
TTTATACTTTTCTCTTACCTGGAAGATCTGTGGAGGGAATGTTTGTTAATACATGACTGTTTCTACCCACATTCACATAGTCAGGGTCACATATGTGCACTCATACTGTGTGTGTGTGTGTGTGTGTGCTACCGACATACTTTGCCTTGATTCCTATCGAGTCACACTGGTTGTTGGTAGCAGGGACCAGTAGCTGTGACAGCATGACACTTTTGAACATTTCTTGGGGAAAACCACTTGGTGTATGTACTTATCTTGCTGTCATTTGCAGTCTTGGGGTTGGACTGTGGATGTTGGACAGAGTATTACTACTCGCTTCTTATAGCTACTTTATACCTTCTTTCACCTGGAAGATCTGTGGCAGGAATTTATGTTGACACTACCTGATTGTTTCTACACATATTCACAAAATGCTACTTGAAATTATGCATACAGCTTACTACCACTCCCGAGATTCGTACTATGGCTATTTCTGCTAAAAATACAACATCTTGGTGTTTCATCAGAATGAACTATTGAGAAACTGCTGTCACTTCCTTGAATATTTTCTTTCTAATTCTGCCTTTGTTGTACAATCTGACCTTATGATTACGACATTCTTTTATATACATTCCTATACATACCTTTTGACATAGCACAGTGTGGAAAACAGTGGTTAACACAACATTACTATTCTCATATCAGATCTTGGTGCATGAAACTTTCCAGTCATACAGTACCAGAGAAAACACAACCAATATGGGGTTTTCATTTTTATTGAAAGGTAATTACATTTTTATTGATATATGACCTGTATGTCACTATTACTCTCCTACTGGCTTCTTCAGTCAGTAAAAACCATACCCGTTTTTAAATACTGCAGGGTGACAGTCTACTAAGTTTTATTTATTTGGCCTACATAATAGCAGCTAGATTGTTACTCACCAGCCTCACAATGCAGCCTTTCCAGCCTGCTGTCGTGGGCTTCCAAGTTCTCAGCCCTCTCATCTGTAGCTGTACAGGAGATTAGAAAAAACATTTATGCATACCTATCCATCACATATACAGGCTGGAGAACACTTATTTTGACTAATACTTACACATGGCTGGAGCATTCCCCACCCTGGCATCTTGGACTCACTGGTCCAAAAGGTCCCTCTTCCGCCGCTTCAAGTTAGCAAAGTGGTGCTGGACTTGCTCACCAGTCCAAGGGATGCCAGAGGTCTCGGGCAAGTTGGGCAAGGGCCTCCACTTTGTATTGGGAGCCCTGGTACTGGTCCTGCAGAAGTCACCCTTCGTGGTCTTTAATAAGGAATCCAACCATGACCTTGGACTCCTGAATGCCCCAGCGCTGCACCTGAAAGTGCAAACCTTCACCGACACCTGCCATAGTGCCTACAATGGGGAGCTATAACTGGTTATGAGCTGTGTTCCCTCCTGTGTGGTTTAAATAGGGCCAATTTCCCACCCTTTACCGTGATTGGACAGTTTTGAAACTGCTGAGCTAAGCTTAGTACCGGGCAAACCTGCTTAGCTAAGATAACTATTGCTTAAAGGGGTAGATGCTTAGCCGTGCTTACCAGTGCGTAAATCTGCTTAGCTATGCTAAATCTTGCTTAAACTTTAAATTTCATTGACACCTCACGTTTAAGGCTGCTACACTACCCTGCTTAGCATATACATAATAATATTCACTATCTACTTATGAAAAGTGTTTTGCATATGAAATTACTTGGAGTGTTGTGGGGCTTGAACCATGCCTGACTGCATACAAAGCGAATGCTCTAACCACTACACTATTCCACTATTTTTATTGCGCATATATCTAATTAACTTCTTTTGAACTTTAAATGCTGCTATGCGTAGGTGCGTGACAGGCAAACCTGTGCAGCTATGCTTAAACTTTATTCTGGACTGAAAAAAAAATAAAAACATTAAACTTACATGTCCAGATTTTTGCCTTATATGTCTGGTCCATTTGTCATACACTTGTGGCTTTCTGGCAGATTAGTGGCAAAGCATTAAAGATTTCATTTAGAACATACTGACAGACATTTGAGTTTTGGACTTCATACCCTTCAGCAAATTCATGCTAATGCATAACCTGTTATTCTATCAAATTTCTCAGTTTGTATGAGCAATACAAAGATTGTTCCTAGTGTTTTTTCATGGCTTTCTCCAGATTTCTTACTCTAAGAGGTTGAGAAGTATGCCACAGACACTCTTGTTGCCATTACATTGCTGTATGGCAATTATGGAGTGCAGGGGGTGTGTGTATTGTAAGAGCACTGTTCTCAGATACACCCCCTGCGCTCGTACACAGAACCATGTAAGTTTAAGAGCACATCAGTGAGCCTTCATACATATGCATGGAGCACTACCGTGCTGCACGGGAACAGTCCCTTCCATGGAAGAATAAGCTATTCTTAAACAGAAGTTTGCTGAATCCCGGGGAGTATCTTTAAAATCGGCACATACCTTACCATACTACCACAACTACAAAAGATATACAGAAGTAACTTGGCAGTGCTTGTGACTTTGCAATGTACAGTAGCTAAATAAACCTTTTTTCAGCATGTCTATTTGCAGGTCTCATTACACTTTACTTTATAAATGAGCTTCACTTACACTAAGTGTCATGGAATGACATTTACTGTGTTTGGAGAAAGCAGACAGCTAGGCTGGCATTGGTCGTTGGCTAAGTATTATTACCTTTGCAGCATTGTGCTGCTAGATTCAAACAAATACAGCAAATGTTTACCATGCTGACTGTTGCTGTCCTCTTCTAAGTCACTCATGAACAAAATAATGGGTTTTTTTCATCTTGCTAACTCACTGTAATAGAAGACAGAGCCAGACAGAGAGAGAAGGAGGCTTTCTGAAACTATTTTTGCAGTAATGTATGAAGTTAGTATTGAAAAAGTTAATAGCATTTCTCACACTGCTGAGGTGGTCTTAGTGAAGAAGGCTGAAATTATAACACACATACCCAAAACACGAACAAAAACAAGCTGAAAAATTACAAAGGCAACCAACAAGCCAAGATTTTAAAATATTTATTCACCAGATTAAGCACTTTTGTCGATTTATAACTCAGATTTCATCAGAATCCATCTTAATGCCACAAAACACAGTGCTTAAATAATACATCCTAAAATCACATTATTACATAATTGATTAAGTAATCAATCAAACTTACAAAAAAAATTAACCCTTCCCTAGTCACTAAAATACCAATACACATAAATATATCACAAGAGAGGAGAGTGTGTTGAGTAGATGGAAAGAGTATTTTGAGAGGCTGATGAATGAAGAGAATGAGAGGGAGAGAAGGTTGGATGATGTGGGGATAGTGAATCAGGAAGTGAAACAGATTAGCAAGGAGGAAGTAAGGACAGCTATGAAGAGGATGAAGAATGGAAATGCTGTTGGCCCAGATGTCAGAGGATGCCTGAGAAGTGGAGAAAAAGTGTTTTGGTACGTATCTTCAAGAATAAGGGTGATGTGCAGAGCTGAAGTAACTACAGAGGGATAAAATTGATCAGTCACAGCTTGAAGTTATGGGAGAGAGTAGTAGAAGCTAGGTTAAGAAGGGAGGTGATGATCAGTGATCAGCAGTATGGTTTCATGCCAGGAAAGAGCACTACAGATGCGATGTTTGCTCTGAGAGTGTTATTGGAGAAATACAGAGAAGGTCAGAAGGAGTTGCATTGTGTCTTTGTAGACTTGGAGAAAGCATATGACAGGGTGCCTAGAGAAGAGTTGTGGTATTGTATGAGGAAGTCGGGAGTGGCAGAGAAGTATGTAAGAGTGGTACAGGATATGTACGAGGGTAGTGTGACAGTGGTGAGGACTGCAGTGGGAGTGACAGATCTGTTTAAGGTGGAGGTGGGATTACATCAAGGATCAGCTCTGAGTCCTTTCTTACTTGCAGTGGTGATGGACAGGTTGACAGATGAGATCAGACAGGAGGCCCCGTGGACTATGATGTTTGCAGATGACATTGTGATCTGTAGTGAGAGTAGGAATCAGGTTGAGGAGACTCTGGAGAGGTGGAGATATGCTCTAGAGAGCAGAGGACTGAAGGTCAGCAGGGCTAAGACAGAATATATGTGTGTAAATGAGAGGGAGGGTAGAGGAATGGTGAGGATGCAGGGAGTAGAGTTGGTAAAGGAGGACGAGTTTAAGTACAGTTCAGAGTAATGGGGAATGTGGAAGAGAGGTGAAGAAGAGAGTACAGGCAGGGTGGAATGGGTGGAGAAGAGTGTCAGGAGTGTTTTGTGACAGACGGGTACCAGTAAGAGTGAAAGGGAAGGTCTACAAGACAGTAATGAGACCAGCTATGTTATATGGGTTGGAGACAGTGGCACTGACAAAAAGGCAGGAGTCAGAGCTGGATGTGGCAGAGTTAAAGATGTTAAGATTTGCACTCTGTGTGACTAGGATGGATAGGATTAGGAATCAGTATATTAGAGGGTCAGCTCATGTTGGACAGTTTGGAGACAAAGCAAGAGAGACGAGATTGCGTTGGTTTGGACATTTACTGAGGAGGGATGATGGGTATATTGGGAAAAAGATGCTATGGATGGAGCTGCCAGGTAAGAGGAAAAGAGTAAGGCCTAAGATAAGGTTTATGGATGTGGTGACAGAGGACATGCAGGCGGTTGGTGTGACAGAGCAAGATGCAGAGGATACGAAGAAATGGAAAGAGATGATCCGCTGTGGCGACCCCTAATGGGAAAAGCCGAAAGATTATGATGATGATATCAAACATAAAAACCTCAATTAAAACCTATACATTGTATGATTTTAAACGTAATGCCCTAGTTATAGAGGTGCTTTCATTCAAACCAGGGAAGACTCCAGCATTCAATTTAATTTGCCAAACCATTTCTTTGTATTCAATGAAGTCTTGCCATGGTCCCCCCTTATATTTTGAGGGACATAATCTATCACAAAAAACAAAAAGGAATGATCAGAATAAAGCTGAATGTGCTTAAATCGGGATTTTTTTTTTTCATTTTTATTCTTGATATCTAGATTGTGCTCGTATATTCATTCTTTAAACCTTAGTCTTCCCCACATAAAAAACAACAGCATTGCACACATTTTGCCACATAAACTAAACCTTTATTGTTACAAGCACAGTAAAAAGGGGTGAATATTTTAAAAGATCCAATAATAATTACATCACTTACAAGAATAAATGTACATTGGTTGCATGAAGCACACCTATATGTACCCCATTTTTTTGTCAGAAATAAACCCAGGGTTTTCATCACCTTCTAACCATTGTTTATGGGCTCTCCCAGTCCTATAAACAATACATGTTTTTTCACCCAATAATTTTAGCCCTTTACCATAACAAGAGAAAAATCTTCCAATTTTTATGCAATAGATTACAAATGTTTTCACTATCCACATTATAGGTGGTAATAAATGCATACTTATAAATTTTATCATTTTCTCTCAGAATACTACTAATAATAACATCTGATTCTATATTTAAACCATTATTAAATAAGGGTGTGATACTTCTCTGGCTTCTCTTTAGATAAACGTCCTTTTTTATGTTGTGTAGTAAAAATGTGGGATAACCTCTTGCAAGAAACATATTTGCTAACTTTGAAGCTTCTGTCATAAACACATCATCCTCTGATATCATTTTTGCCAGATGGACAAATTGTCCTTTCACCACACTGTTTTTCACGTGCCAAGGGTGGTAATGTGTGTAGTGTAAAAGTGCATTAGAATAGTGTGGTTTCTGGTAGATATTGGTTGTTAGCTTCTTAGTTACATGATCTTTGGCTATTAATCCATCCAAGTAACTAATTGTTTGCATATTGACTAAGTACTTAAATCTTAAGAAGGAAGTGGTAGAGTTGATATAATCAGTTAACCTTACCACATCATCTTGTTGTGTTTCCCATGCTATAAAAATATCATCCAAAAAATGGGTATTGGTCTTCCACAGCCTTGCACTGGGGTAATTAAATACGTATTCTGTCTCCCATTGCAATATAATTATATTGGCATATATTGGGGCACAAGCTGCCCCCATAGCCACCCCTCTTTTTTGTTGGAAATATTGTCCTTCAATATAAACAAAATTTTATTCTAAAATCAATTCCATCAGAACCACCAATACATTTATTTCATCATGGGGCAATGTCCCTAGGTCAACTAGAAATTCCCTGAACCACTCCAATCTTTGTTCGTGGGGTATCACATTGAAAAGTTTTGCCACATCAGTAATTATAAAACACAAATTTTCAGAATATTTTACTTTTTGTAACTTGTGCAAAAAGCCCCAAGAGTCTTTACTTAAATGATAGTAACTATCAAGACAATTCTTCAATTTTAAATCCACATATTTTGCCAAAGCATGGATCTTGGAAGTACTAACATTGACAATGGGTCTCATTGGGGGAATCTGTTAAGTCTTTGTTAGGCTTCAGAATGCCAAATATAGTTGGCACAACAGGGAATTTTACATGTAAAAAATACAACACTTCACTGTTAATTTGCCCTTGGTCAAACATGTCCTGGAGGAAAAAAATACATTTTTATATGCAACATGAATAAAATTACAACAAGACAAAAAAATCTGGGTTATGAAACTGGATAAAGGTGGGGGGATTGTGGTTCAGCAGAGAGAGGATTACTTCAACAAAATGTATGTATTTTTGAATAATAAAGACATGTATGAGGAAACGACTTGGAATTTTGTTCATATTACATAAAAAAATTGATTTTTTTTCCTTCAGGACATGTTTGACCAAGGGCAAATTAACAGTGAAGTGTTGTATTTTTTACATTTAAAATTCATTGTGCAAGGTTGTGGAAGACCTATACCCGTTTTTTGGACGATATTTTATAGCATGGAAAACACAACAAGATGATGTGGTGAGGTTAAGTGGTTATTTCAACTCTACCACTTCTTTCTTAAGACTTATGTACTTAGTCAATATGCAAGAAATTAGTTATCTGGATGTATTAATAGCCAAAGATCATGTAAATAAGAAGCTAACAACCAATATCTACCAGAAACCACACTATTCTAATGCACTTATACGCTACACAAGTTGCCACCCATATCACGTGAAAAAGGGTGTGGTGAAAGGACAATTTGTCCGTTTGGCAAAAATTATATCAGGGGACAATATGTTTATGACAGAAGCTTCAAAGTTAGCAAATATGTTTCTTGGAAGAGATTATCCCAAATTTTTACTACACAACATAAAAAGGGAAGTTTATCTAAAGAGAAGCTAGGGGAGTATCACACCCTTACTTAATAGTGGTTTAAATATAGAGTCAGATGTTATTATTAGTAGTAGTTCAAGAAAAAATGATAACATTTATAAGTAGGCATTTATTACCACCTATACTGTGGATAGTGACAACATTTGTAATCTATTGCGTAAAAAATGGAAGACTTTCTCTGGTCATGGTAAAGGACTAGAACTATTGGGTGAAAAAACATGTATTATTTATAGAACTGGGAGAGCCTTTAAAGAATGGTTAGAAGGTGGTGAAATCCCTGGGTTTATTTCTGACAAAAAACGGGGTACATATAGGTGTGGTTCATGCAACCAATTTAAATTTATTATTGTAAGTGATGTAATTAATATTGGATCTTTTAAAATATTCACCCCTTTTTACTGTGCTTGTAACTCTAAAGGTTTAGTTTATGTGGCAAAATGTGTACAATGCTGTTGTTTTTACATAGGGAAGACTAAGCAAAGGTTTAAAAATGAGTATATGAGCACAATCTAGACATCAAGAATAAAAATGGAAAAGAAATCCCTATTTAAGTATATTCAGCTTTATTCTAATCATTCATTTTTGTTTTTTGGGATAGATTATGTCCCTCAAAATATAACAGGGGCCAAGGGAAGACTTCATTGAATACAAAGAAATGATTTGGCAAATTAAATTGAATGCTGGAGTCTTCCCTGGTTTGAATGAAAGCACCTCTATAACTAGTGCATTACGTTTAAAATCATACAAAGTATAGATTTTAATTGAGGTTTTTATGTTTGATATATTTATGTGTATTGGTATTTTAGTGACTAGGGAAGGGTTAAAGTTTATTTGTAAGCTTGATTGATTAATTAACAATCAATTATGTAACCATGTGATTTTAGGAAGTATTATTTAACCACTGTGTTTTGTGGCATTAAGATGGATTCTGATGAAGTCTGAGTTATAAACCGATGAAAGCACTTAATTTGAATAAATAGTTTAAAATCTTGGCTTGTTGGTTGCCTTTGTAATTTTTCAGCTTGTTTTTGTTTGTGTTTTGGTTCCTGGTTCTGTCATTCTGGTGTTGGTATAACACAGATAAATTGCTGTTGACATAACCACTTGATATGGCTTTGGCATAGATTACATAAAGTTTTGTACACTCATCACATTTCTCTAAATCTGATTCATAGAAATCTATTTAATCCACTATTGTCTTTCTTTTCTTTTTTTTCCCCTCAACATTGACCCCACTGCCTGCTAATCATTAGTTTCCTCTTAGCCAGTCATCATAATACCTCTCAGTCTCTTAGCACAAGAAATCTAGACAAAGCCTGAAATAAAAATAGGGAAGCATTTTAAATATTGCTCTTATAAACTTAGGAAGTTGCTAGAATAACAAGATTTTTGTTAACATGCATTATCTGAAAGATATGAAGTCGGTAACTCAACTGCATGTAATTTTTTATTGACTTTAATACTTAGATCATCCCAGTGATTTGTACGAAAAACGCAGTTTTTGATGAGGAAGAGAAACAGAGCAAAAACATGAGACAAAAATCTGGACATTCTGTGAAAATCTGTAAATGTATGTCTGGTGTTATGGTAAAGTCACACATACTGCACAGTGTGCCATATCTGGACAAAGCCATAAAAATAAGTGGGGCAGTGGCCCAAAAATAGGAACAATTTTTAAATATTGTTCTTACAAACTTAGAAAGTTGATAGAGTAACATGTCTTGCATTAGCATGAATTTTCTGAAGGGTATGAAGTCTGAAGCTCAAAAGTCATTATTTGCCAACTTCACTCTTTAATGATTTGCAACGAATCTGCCATAAAACCATAATTTTATGAAAAACGGACCAATGAAGCAAAAATCTGGACATTCTGCAAAAAAATCTGTACAGTTGAGAGGTATGCAGTATGTTACTGTTCCAAAATCAAGGACATCCATCTTGGTAATGATGCAGATAATAAACACTTTTTAACAGGGTTGCCTTCATTCAGGAGAGATTACCATAAAATAATAAAACATGTTACTTACCCATCCAGTAAATTATCATACCAGAATAAAATGCTTGATGAATGCTGCAAGTGCACTGAACTCCTTTTCTTTTTTTTTCTTTAACAGGAGGGAGTGACTCTCACATCAGGATGATCAGCCAAGCTGATTAGCAGCAGACCAGCAGTAAAATAAAAATGCATGGTAACAGTTTAATGGATAATGTTAAACCTGCTAGTCCTGATGCTGAATCCTGAACTGACTGAACTATTTAGTCCATCAGACTGTGAGGAGGCAGACCAATGCACCCGCTTAGCAGTGCTTACTTAGTCTGATGCCTGAGAGAGAAAAAGAAAACATCAAGTAGAAATGTGCCTCCACACACTGTAAGAGAATGGTTAAGGAGAGGTGAATTTACATCAAGAAATGAAAGGTTAATATTGGCAGCCCAGGATAGTGGGCTACATACACGCTGGTTTACTAAGTCCATTGAACATGTGGTAGAAACAGATATATGTAGGTTTTGTGGAACCAAACTGGAAACAGTCACACACCTTATTACTGGTTGCGACTCTCTAATGGCAGAGGGACTGTATACTGAAAGGCATAATAATGTGGCGAGACTGTTACACTGGAGATTTTGCAAGCATTATGGTATTGAAGTGGCTGAAAAACACTGGAAACATGAGCCACAGAGAATCATAGAAAATGATGAAGTTTACATCACATGGGCTCACCCAATACCAACAGTCCAAAAGATAGATGCTAGAAAACCGGATATAGTGTTCCAAGAAAAGAAGACAAAAGTGGCATTGATCATCGAAATCGCCACACCTAGTAACTACAGTGTCTTACGTACAGAGAGACACAAAGTCATAAAATACCTCGATCTGCAGGCAGAAATGAGTGCCATGTGGAAGAAAGATACCCAGACAGTTCCAATAGTAGTAGGAGCAACTGGTCTTATAAAAAATAATTTACAATCTTATTTAGATATGTTACTAATTCATGTAACACTGTACGAATTGCAGAAGGAGTCATTACTAGGCACATTGCGGGTACTGTGAAGAGCACTTTTGGCTAACATCAAAGAGTGAAACAATACTAATTTCATGAACTTTAATCGTACTTTGACTTAGGAATGGGGTCCATTCCCGTCATGGTATTAGAAACCCAAAAGACTTGGAGAAATTAATAAGAGAGTGGAAGCTGAGCACAGCCCACAGAACAATTCCAATCACTGGATTGAAATCTGAATTAAATTTTTACTATTTTGGGCCCCCCCTAGCCTTTATGGGGCCCTAGGTGACTGCCTATGTCACCTAGTGTTGGATCCGGCAATGATCCTGAAGACCCCAAAAACTAATATGACAACCACATTTTCCTTGAACGA
Organism: Protopterus annectens; assembly: GCF_019279795.1. Classification (NCBI taxonomy): domain Eukaryota; kingdom Metazoa; phylum Chordata; order Ceratodontiformes; family Protopteridae; genus Protopterus; species Protopterus annectens. The sequence goes on along the minus strand of NC_056727.1, from coordinate 177,121,401 downwards.
ATGTTATCTTCAGTGTAGATGCACCCCAGACTCTTGGCATCTTAAGGTTTGGCATTAGAGCTCCTCACACAAGGGTTGAGGCATCTGTCATGGGTGTATGTATGCTTTTTGGAGTCATTTATGGCATTGCCTAGTTGCTTATAACAAGAGAAGACTACAATACCAGTACTTTCTAAATGGTAGGCATCAGATGTAACACTTTGCTCAGTGAATGATGGAGCTGATTTTAAGTATCTTTGAAATTTCTTCATGGACAACTTGGCCATGGCCATGTAACCTAAGGCTTTTAAGAACATTTGAGCTGATATGGCTGAATTCTGGGGGAGGACCACTAACTTCCACAAATGCATGCATTTTTGCTTGGGAATGAACAGCTTGTTCATCTATGAATCCAAGATGATCCCAGGAAGATTTTTGATGTCTCTGAAGCCATGGTTGACCTGGGTAGGTTTGGGAAGAACTACAGGCTGGTTTACCAAAGACGAGGCACAGTTTATTGTCTTTTGTATTTTTTTTCTTCAAAGGAAATCTGAATTGGACAATTATCCAGATAAGAAAATGCAGAGATTCATGGGGTTCTCAGATGGTTGAACACTAGATCCAAGCATTTTCAAATAGTATGGGTGCACTGGCAAGGAGGTGAACTGACAATGCTCTTGGCCTGTTCTTGTGTACTGGGATGCATAAGCAAGTAACCTTGCAATTTAAGGCAGCCAACAGGGCTCTGAGCATGACAGGGAGAGAAAGAGAGACAGAGAGTCTGATGGGCCTGAAGGGTCACCCTCTTTAGCTTCATCACCTTCAGGAATTTCTTAAGTCTTGACAATTTAGGATTGGTCTCCATGGGCCATCCTTACTGTACTAGGAAGCATCTTGAATAAAATATATTTATACTCCTGCTGGAAGCCTATATGTCACTCCACATGCCAGTAACTTGGTAAAGATAGGATTTGTTAGTTCCGTCTGGTCTAGGTGATGGAAGCATCCCTAGGAAGGGAGGAAAGAATTTAAATTCCATTCCAGAAAGGAGAAGAAAATTCTCTCACCCATTTATCCATTGTTATAAGATATCAGCTCTCTTTAAATGGAAGACCCTACCTCATAGGATATGTGGAAGACCCCTGGGGGAGGAAATAAAGGATGATGGGTTTTATGGCTATATAGTCACTTCTTTTTCTTCTGAAGAGGGCTTTTATCTAATTTCCCATTATTTGCTGCTTACTCCTTCCCTTGACATCTCTCTAAGTGTGTCTCTTTACAGTGATCTTTCTTTGCTTAATTGGTTGGCCTCAGAATGTTTTCTTATAAAGGGCCTCTGTTTGGTGTTAAATTTCCTAATATATTTGGATATTAGAGGATGAAAATGTTACTTAAAATGATTCAAACATCTTCCTTCTTTTTCCCCAATTTTTTTAAATAGTTTTTGAGAAGAGGGCAGAAATAATAGATTATTTTCCAAAGGGGTATCCAACAACTGTCCATTGACGTTATCTGGCAGTGGCAAAATCCTGAGCCACAAATGCCTACAAAGTTCCAATCCTGAGGCTAAAATTCTGCTGTAAGCATCTATAGTATCACAGACTCACTTAATGGCATTTGTTCTACTTTGTAGGCTGTCATTTTCATTCTGAAAATCCTGTCTCTTAGGGCATTATCTGGTATGGCTTCAGCCACATCCTCGATTTCTTTGAAGATATCTCCTTGATATTTTATCATATGGGTATGGCAAGTCTGGCTTCCTGACACGGTCTACAGTTTCTGTTTCAAATGCATCATCAGAGGCCATGAGCACTGAATGAACATTCAGGGGCCTAATCTCTTGAATAGTTAGAATGTCCAGGTATCTTTTATAGGATTCAGAGATCACCTTAAATCCCCAGTTAAAATGTTTCCACATCAGATTAACCATTGTAGGAGATGTCCCTCTCTAGGACAGCCCAGAATCCTCATCATCATAAGTGACATAATTAGCATAACTTGGACAGTATGGATGCTTATTGGTTAAGATCCCTGCCTCAGAGCTTCAGGGTCCAGGATTTAGTTCTGATCTTCTGTCATTTTCTCTGTTAAGTTTGTAGATTCTCCCCATGTCTATGTGGATTTTATCTGGGTACTGTATTCCTCTCCTACTCCCCAAACAACATGCTGGTTAATTATCTACTCTGAAGTGTCTGTATGTAGTGCTTTTACCCCTGTGCTCATGGCAGACATGCTGAAGGTGGATTGGACACTCTAAATTGGCCCCAGGTGTGAGTGTGTGTGTGTGTGTGTGTGTGTGTGTGTGTGTGTGTGTGTGTGTGTGTGTGTGTGTGTGTGTGTGTGTGTGTGTGTGTGTGTGTGTGTGTGTGTGTGTGTGTGTGTGTGTGTGTGTGTGTGTGTGTGTGTGTGTGTGTGTGTGTGTGTGTGTGTGTGTGTGTGTGTGCGCCTTCTGTGGAAGGTTGGGCTGGCAATGCGACACCATAAAACTTCACTGCCAATTGTTCTGCGGACCGTTGTATTGCTGTGGCAACCCCTAACAGGGATAAGCCTAAAGGAGATGATGCTCATGGCTGGGTTGTGGCTGAATAGGATCCATAAAGACCAATTCACTTAATCTACTTAAATAAAATAAAAACTAGTTAAATAAATAAATAAAATATAGCCTAATGGTAAGGATATTTGAGTTGATCATTATAAATCTTTTCATCAAATTCAGAATCTGAAGAGTTGGGTTGAGGTACCCCTTCTCCTTTTTGCTGGTGGAGTCAACCTGAACTAGTGGATGGGAAATTGGAAATTCATGCTGGTCTGACACCTATGTCTGTGATGGACAGAGGCAAGCATTAAAATCATGTCCTAAGTAACATACACCACTTAAAATTATCTCTAAGGCAGATTGGGTTGCATGGCTAGGCTTATGAAGGCCCCAGTGGGTATTAACCTAGCATGCACCTATGAACCTATACACCTATAGGGATTGGGTTGTGTTGTCTGTAAATTAAATCTGCTCCATGGGGCCATATACTCTTTATACAGTTTTCTGCAAACTTACTATGATAATCAGCAGACAGATGGGTGGGCATTGGTGGAGGGAGTGCCTGACTTTGGGGCAGTAGCCTTAAGGATAAAAATAGTAATGCTGTCATCCCTTTGGCTGGACATTTCTTTTCCTGAAGAATCATGGAGTTTTCAAATACTTCCTATAGCAAAACTGCCAGGATATCTGTGCTAAGGCCTGAGCCCCTTGATGGTACAGCTGAAAAGGTCAAAGAATGGAGGCCTGCCTTGGGTGTCTGAAAAGCAGTGTCCAGCCTAGTAGTCTTGCTTTCTTTAACAAAGTCCTGGCTTGCAGTAGGTAACTGAATCCAAAGGGGCTAGGAAAGGCAGGGATATGGTTATATAAACAGAGGAAAGGGAGGACAAATGAAGCACCTCACCAGGCCTGACATTTTAGACTTCAGTGAGCCTGCTGCAATTACTAAGGTCTCGTGCTGTCTGTTTGCTATCTCTATGAGTATGATCTTTCTCTTTTTTCTTCATTTTCTTAGTCACTGCTCTTTTTTGAGACTTTAGGTTTATACCCTTTAGTAAACTGTTACCTTCTAAAGGAGGACCAGATATCACCTGCATTAACACTATGAACTTCTTGTAATCCAAAAAGGTCCTAAGGCTTTGGACCTAACAGAACTTATTTTTCTTGTTAAGAGTGGCACAGTGTTCACAGTAGCAGATTGTTAGTCATATCAAACAAAATAAACATTGTAAGTGGTAGTCCTTTAGTAGAATTTATTTTCAGCTGGCACACTTATTTGTAAACTCCTGGGGGATGCTATCAGCCTCAATTACCAACTAGCAAGCAATTCAAAATTCACTTAAGCAAATTTTTAACAGCAATAATTCCATTTTACAAGTAAGAAAATTGTTCCCGGACTATGTAGCTATCATTCTGTGGAAGTTGCCTGGGATGGACCAGTAGACAGATAGACAGACTTTCAATTTATCACTTCTTCCAGCAAAAAAAAAAAAACTGAAATGCTGCAATCTGTTCTCTCCTTTTAGCTGTACATTATACAATGTCCTGATAAAGGGGGGGGGGGGGTTCATTTGTGCTGGGAGATGCCTGAAGAATTCTGTATATCTGACTAGAAGAGTGGATATCCATCCATGGTTATTTCCCATAGACAAGGATTCTAATGCAGCAGTAATGTGATGTTACAATATGCTGTGAATATAGCACTGTCAGTGGAAAAAGATGCTATGATGCACAACACAATGTGAATTAATGTTCAGTGAATAAGTTGTCCTTTGCTCCCCCCCCCAAAAAAAATACATATATATTAGATTTGGAAGGAAATCCCATTGACAATACAGTTATTAGTTGAAATAGAAAGGCTGTAGTACCTATCACAAGCAAGACTAAATTACAAAAATGTGTAATGGAGAAGCAGTGAACTATATATGCAGATGAGTCACTATGCAGTGGAATTATGACCCAGAAAATCTGAGTTCCAGCAGGGGTAGGATGAGAGGCAGAGGCTAATTCTGGCTTAGTCCACTAGGAGGAAGGTGGTTTATATTGTCATTCTACAGTGCAGGTGAGTCCGGATGGTTTCAAAGCATAGTTTTCACTGGTCATGTTGACAAAGAAGCATTTCCAGTAGTTGCTATGACAAGAGCTATAACTATTATACAGTGCATGGGGCGCTATGATTGTGCTCCAAAATAGGGGAAAAGATACACTTTCTTAATTTAGGAAAGCTTGTTAAGGACACCTAAGCATTATGTTCGTACTAGAGACTAACAGCAAACAGTCCCTCCCATCCAATGTAGAACAATGGCAGAAGGTAAAACAGCTTAACAAACTGTTAGAACATCACTCTGCCACACTTAGAAATAGAAAGTGTGACAGAACAAAGTGTCTAACAGCTTTTAAAGTCATGATTTTTATACAGAGGAGCTTGCTGTCCATATGTGTCAGTTCTCCCCAACTTTACTGAACATCCCTATTTTGCATAATATTTTTGTCCTGCCCATCATAAAGGTTTGGATTTTCTAATACATCACACTGAGGATTATAGCTAGTCAATAATTGCCCCACATTAGAGTTTCATACTTCTTTTTGTTATGAAAATGCATGTTGATGTAAAAGCTGTCTTCTGTTAGTTTTTTTAAAGTGAATTAGGGCAATATTTAAAAATTGTCCCTGGATTCAATCATTTCTTCCCCAATTATTTTTTTTAATTTGTCCAGAATTCATAAACAAATAAATTGAGAGGTTTGCTGCTGTTTGGCGGCACCAGTAAAATATTTAGTGCTGTCTGCTTGACAGAGCTTGGTGCTTTACTTATTTATGTATTTATTTTTTGTAACTGGTACTACTTGGAGTAGATTAAGCTATATGCACTATAAAGAATTATTATCAGGTCTTCATTCAGTATCTTTTATTATGTTTCTTCTGCAGGGATTCTGAGTCACCTCTCGAGCGTCACTCTAAAGGTGAGTTTCTTGGCATCCATGTCTCAAATAGTGCATAAAACACCATAATTACCCTCCAAAATGTGAAAAGTGACAAGTTTGTTAAGCATCCCTAAGCAATGTTTAGAATGGGTCTTGCTTGCATGAGGTATTTAACAGTGGACAGTGCTTGACAGCAAACAACAGAGGCAGAAGGAAGCATCCCTAAGCAATGTTTAGAACGGGTCTTGCATGAGGTGTTTAACAGTGGACAGTGCTGGACAGCAAATAACAGAGGCAGAAGGTAAAAAGCTTCAAACTCTATTAGATACTTCACTCATCTTCATTGTGAAGCAGAGTAAAGTAGCTAACAGTTTTTAAAGCCATTTATTCTTCAGAGACACACTTTGCTTCTGCCCAAAATATATTTCACAGTTTTGACAGTAGTGAATGTTTTATCAGCTTTCAAAGGCTTTGAAAGCTGGTAAAATACTTTGTACTTTTATAATTTGTTTCCTGCAACTGGTAGCAAATGTAGCAGATAAAGCTTCATGCATGAGAACAAATTATAATTAAGTTTCTCTGATCGTAACCATGTTTGTATTCTCAGCATGGAATTTCTTGGCATTCATGTCTCAAACACATAGTAAGCTGGCTATGATCATAGTCCCAGTACTAATCATCTATGTTAAAACTAGCATAATTTAAATATGATAAGCCATCAATAAAACTTAAAATAACACATAGAGCTAGTAATGTCCATGCTTTGACTAGTAGAATTGTTCTCAATTAGTAAAATAACAACATGACAATATAGTCCAATGTCTAATAATAAGGTGATGCTTGTTTCACAGGGAAAAATGGCAGCCATAGTAGATACAGTTCTTTGCATGCAGATATTCAAATAATGAATACAAACAGGAGACAAAGCAAATGCTGTTGTTTATAACGCAAAGACCCTCTTCAGCAGTGGCCTATTGGCATTAGACAGCAACAAACACTGCCATAATTAAAGACAAACATCACATAACAAACTCTCAGTGATTTAAAGGAATGGGCTTTACACTGTAGCACTTGTTCACATTGGGTGTAATAGCATTCAAAACAGTTATTCATTTATATTATTTCTGAATATTTTAGTAAATTTCTATCTCTCATACTGAGCCATACAACTTTTAGGACACAAAGTACAAAATAATGTTCATTGTCATTGTCTAAAATGTGTCTGACAAGTGCATTTTTATGTTCTTTCTTTTAATGTCCTACTTCTGCTCTGCTGTATGTTCCTTTAATCTCCTGTTAGTATTCCCTTCATACAATGATTTACACATTTTACATAGAACAATATATAGTACATTCTGTGAACTCCAGCCCTTCATACAATGATTTACACATTTTACACAGAACAATATATAGTACATTCTGTGAACTCCAGCCCTTCATACAATGATTTACACATTTTACACAGAACAATATATAGTACATTCTGTGAACTCCAGCCCTTCATACAATGATTTACACATTTTACATAGAACAATATATAGTACATTCTGTGAACTCCAGCCCTTCATACAATGATTTACACATTTTACATAGAACAATATATAGTACATTCTGTGAACTCCAGCCTTTCATACAATGATTTACACATTTTACATAGAACAATATATAGTACATTCTGTGAACTCCAGCCCTTCATACAATGATTTACACATTTTACATAGAACAATATATAGTACATTCTGTGAACTCCAGCCCTTCATACAATGATTTACACATTTTAAACAGAACAATATATAGTACATTCTGTGAACTCCAGCCCTTCATACAATGATTTACACATTTTACACAGAACAATATATAGTACATTATGTGAACTCCAGCCTTTCGTACAATGATTTACACATTTTACATAGAACAATATATAGTACATTCTGTGAACTCCAGCCCTTCATACAATGATTTACACATTTTACATAGAACAATATATAGTACATTCTGTGAACTCCAGCCCTTCATACAATGATTTACACATTTTAAACAGAACAATATATAGTACATTCTGTGAACTCCAGCCCTTCATACAATGATTTACACATTTTACACAGAACAATATATAGTACATTCTGTGAACTCCAGCCCTTCATACAATGATTTACACATTTTACATAGAACAATATATAGTACATTCTGTGAACTCCAGCCCTTCATACAATGATTTACACATTTTACACAGAACAATATATAGTACATTCTGTGAACTCCAGCCCTTCATACAATGATTTACACATTTTACACAGAACAATATATAGTACATTCTGTGAACTCCAGCCCTTCATACAATGATTTACACATTTTACATAGAACAATATATAGTACATTCTGTGAACTCCAGCCCTTCATACAATGATTTACACATTTTACACAGAACAATATATAGTACATTCTGTGAACTCCAGCCCTTCATACAATGATTTACACATTTTACATAGAACAATATATAGTACATTCTGTGAACTCCAGCCCTTCATACAATGATTTACACATTTTACATAGAACAATATATAGTACATTCTGTGAACTCCAGCCCTTCATACAATGATTTACACATTTTACATAGAACAATATATAGTACATTCTGTGAACTCCAGCCCTTCATACAATGATTTACACATTTTACATAGAACAATATATAGTACATTCTGTGAACTCCAGCCCTTCATACAATGATTTACACATTTTACACAGAACAATATATAGTACATTCTGTGAACTCCAGCCCTTCATACAATGATTTACACATTTTACATAGAACAATATATAGTACATTCTGTGAACTCCAGCCCTTCATACAATGATTTACACATTTTACATAGAACAATATATAGTACATTCTGTGAACTCCAGCCCTTCATACAATGATTTACACATTTTACATAGAACAATATATAGTACATTCTGTGAACTCCAGCCCTTCATACAATGATTTACACATTTTACACAGAACAATATATAGTACATTCTGTGAACTCCAGCCCTTCATACAATGATTTACACATTTTACATAGAACAATATATAGTACATTCTGTGAACTCCAGCCCTTCATACAATGATTTACACATTTTACATAGAACAATATATAGTACATTCTGTGAACTCCAGCCCTTCATACAATGATTTACACATTTTACATAGAACAATATATAGTACATTCTGTGAACTCCAGCCCTTCATACAATGATTTACACATTTTACATAGAACAATATATAGTACATTCTGTGAACTCCAGCCCTTCATACAATGATTTACACATTTTACATAGAACAATATATAGTACATTCTGTGAACTCCAGCCCTTCATACAATGATTTACACATTTTACATAGAACAATATATAGTACATTCTGTGAACTCCAGCCCTTCATACAATGATTTACACATTTTACATAGAACAATATATAGTACATTCTGTGAACTCCAGCCCTTCATACAATGATTTACACATTTTACATAGAACAATATATAGTACATTCTGTGAACTCCAGCCCTTCATACAATGATTTACACATTTTACATAGAACAATATATAGTACATTCTGTGAACTCCAGCCCTTCATACAATGATTTACACATTTTACATAGAACAATATATAGTACATTCTGTGAACTCCAGCCCTTCATACAATGATTTACACATTTTACACAGAACAATATATAGTACATTCTGTGAACTCCAGCCCTTCATACAATGATTTACACATTTTACATAGAACAATATATAGTACATTCTGTGAACTCCAGTCTGTATAATGGTAAAATGTTTAGATCTTGTTATTGACTGAAAGAGCAAACATATTGCCCTTGTTCATAAATTTACACTATGCGCAGCTCCTGCATAGATAAATGCCAAGGTAATATGTCATGAATGCATGGCGACATAGTATAATTATCTGTTAAAGTACTTCTTATATTTAAATGTAAAACTCAATACTTGTAATCTCAGAATTCATAGTTAAAATGCCCCAGTATTTCTTTATAATAGCACAGACTTGCTTCATATTGCTAGAATATGTGAGTGGAACCTCATTTTCCTTTCTTACACTATTTATGTTACAAATTGCCTGTCTACTTAACAAGGCTGAGCTTTGTTCTTTCTTTCTGCAATGACACTCATTTTGGTGTTTTACACATAATTTTGAACAAAAGGCCTATTTAACAAAATCTTGGGAACAAATTCTAACATCTTGCTTAAGAAGTCAGTATTAGTAGAAAGACATGCAGCCCTATACTACTGCCATTATATAATATATAATATTATGTATAAAATATAATATATGCCATAATATATGTTATGATGCCAATCTATATATAATGCATGTATATATTGTGCTTTATTTCAGTCACTCAGTATATAATGTCATTTATCTATTGCCTTTATACACTCAAGCCAACTATGATATTCACTTTGCATATCATATATGTATATATTGCATTTTGTCATTCACTTTGTATACAATGTTATGAATCTGTTATGTTTTTCCTGGGCTGAGACTGACATGGATCCAGCAGGATCAATGCTCTACCCTGGTTAACAAATTCAAAATAAAATAAAAATAAAAAATACATCTGTTTTCTCACAACGTTATTATGTGTATATGAGTGTGTGCTATTAAGTTCTAAATAAGTATTGTGTTTGCATGACCTTTCATGTAACATTTCTCTCTGTGATCTCTATTCCTCATTATCTTCACATTAGGAATGTAATAGATTCAGCAGAACATTCAGCTTTAAAATGTAGCAAATCAGTACTGTCACTTAAACCTTTAATAAATGCATCAAGTTAATGCTCATGTCCTTCATATGAAAACAGTGTTATCCACAGTTTTGCAGTAAAACAATGAAGAGTCATTGAAGCAATGCCCATTAAACATATACAATTTATATATTTCTACAAACACCAAGAAGCTGGCAAAGCTGTTATCAGAAGGAGTGGCCACTGCAACTGCAGTTATTTGCAAACGTATTGATGGTAAATAAATGATCACATTATTTTCTAAACCAGCTTAATCAATGAACAGATCAAATTAATCATAGAATTAGACGGGTCTGTGTTAGATGTTAAGCAGGAGAATACACTCTCAAACCCATACCTGCGAGGCATAACTGTAAACAGAGACTCCACAACCCTGATTACAAACATGAAATTAGACGTTGTAGTAGACTCATACCATTAATATAGTTGCTTCAAATATGTTTAGTGCTTATTAATAATTAATTCTGAAGAAACACTATCCAATAATGTTTTTAAAGTCTTTTCAACATGAATTAAAAGTGGTTCCATTAACCAGCCCAGACTAGAAACACATTGGCGGGTAGGCTCTTTATGAAGTTTGGGAAGGACATAAATGGTAGGTATAACTGGAATAGAAACATAAAGATAATCAAAAAGCCTTGTATCAACTGCACCATTCACATGTAAGTTATATAATATCACTTTAGCATTTGAAATGTGAAATTCCCAAGCACCAAAAGCTTAAACAATCAAGCGATGGAAATCATTAATCTAAAAGCCAAGATGCAACTTCTCTAACTTTATCCCACACCAAATGCACTCATAAGCCTGTTCCTAACATACACACATAATTAGCTCCTACTACATGAGGCTCATAGGTAATTCAAACCTGCAGACGAAACCTACATCTGAACTCTAACCTGAAGACCTATCCGCCTACCTAACACATCTTAACTAACATCCAGCACTTGTCATTATGTAATATATTTCTTTCTTGTAGTCTCGTTGGGACATTTTGACAATAATGTATAATTATAAGAGGGTTAAAGCAGTATTTGGATTCATGTAAAAGTCTCTCCATGTTGTAAGGGTCTTTTATCATTGTAATGGTTATTTCTATATTTAATTCATGTTCCTACTTATCTTTTAAGTCTGTCAGGCCAGTACTCTCTCCCTTCAACAAAGATAAATATAAGACAGACAGTAGTTTCTCTACCTAATAAGTAAATTGTTAAATAAAAAAATCAGAATTCAATACACAGGAGGTTCAGATTCAAAAGTTTACTAGTGTACACCAGGAGGCAAAAAACCATACAAGTACAGAATTTTGTCTGACATGATGCAGGAAGTACAGAATATTTTATAGTGTTTGCATTCAAGTTATGCCCACCTTACTGACGTGGTTAGTCACAAGGTATCTACATCACTTTTACTAACAGTATTCTATTCATCTAATAATGCTGATGCAGTACATTTTAAAAAACTTTTCCTTTAGATACAATACGGCCTTGCTATCCAGCTGGCCAGTCATAATGTCTTTCTGTAAAGTTACTTCTTAAAGGTCTCATATCAGTTCGGATACAATAGCAGATTCAGACTTTAAATTCACCTCTTTGTTCACTGTTTCATTTTCCCACCAGCTGTGTTTTTATCTTTCAGGGACAAGTTACTACATCAGGAAAGGAAGATTTAATTATTTACAAGGGCAAGTTATCTTATCAGGAAGAAGCGGAAGATTTACACATTTCAATTTCCTGACCCAGCAGATAATCACTTATGAAAAGCATAACATTAAGCTTGCTGAGCTGGCAGCTGCCAGGGTCAGGGGTCAAAGCACACTGCAGTTTCAGAAGCTACTTGCATTTACACATGAATTTATCCCTTCTGTTATATGATTAATAGAATAAAATGCATTATAAACTACCTTGCTTTTAAACTAGCATTTCACATATATTTAAATACATATTTTTCTAACATTTTCCCCTATTAATACTTTTTATTCTATTTTGAAGTATGCATAGTGTCATTTCATCTCCTAGCCTTTCCCACTCAGGATTTTCAGCTAAGTGAGTCATTTAATCTATACTTCAGAAAAAGCGTCATCTGAAATCAATCTTTCAATTTCAATATCTTGGTAGAAAGTTTCAGTAACAGATACATCAACAAAATCTTTGATTAATCTTTTCATGCAGGGAATTCCACAGCAAACACATGCTCCTATTAGGAGTATACCCACACAAATAGCAATTAGAATGTTCATTAGGATGGAACCCCAACCCCCAAACAGATTCTGGAAGAAGTCCGTCAGTGGGTTTGGGCCTGGTTCAGTCATGGCTGATACTTGCTGAATTACCTCTAGGTGATTATTTATCTCATGGCGATTGTCAGGGATGAAAGCACAGCATTCTTCTTTGATAAGCGCGCACGTACCACCTCTTGCCGCTAGGGTGACGTCAAGAGCCATCCGATTTTGTAGCACAACAGTTCTCATTGCATTTAGTTCATCAGTCACCAATTCTAGGGCAGAAAAAGTTGCATTACTCATTACTTCGAGAAGTTTCGACAACTTCCTCAGCTCCCAGATCGATTTGACTGCTCCATAGGCTGGTAGTATTCCTGCCCAGGATATAACACTGTTACCCAAGTCCATATGAGTCAATTCACTTTTGTCTTTTACTGAATTATGGTCTTTTCAACCAGCTTCGATCTTCCCAACTGGATTCACAGGTTTCTTAACTGGACCTTCAGATTTTCGAGCTGTTTCCCTTATGTTTCGTATCTTACCCAAAGGTAATTCTGCAGTATGTCTTATTGCTGGAACCAGATAACCCAAAAAACAACTGCCAGACCAATTCTCAGGTAACCATTTATATGCCTTTTTCCCACAAATAAAATAACAGTTTTCTACTTTAGTACTAATACACATCAGCCCTGCATGAAACATTTTCTGATCTATAACTGAAAATTGTTTAAACAAAACAGGGTTTTGTCGTACTTCATTCAATGTTGTTTTCATTGTGCTCAAATATGAATCATAGTTAGTATTACAAACAGTACCTCCACTTTTAACTTCAATGTAACACTTGTAGGATACCGTAATATTACAATTACTCCATCCTACTTGGAGGGTATCGTTTTTAAAAAAAGCACACAATTCCCTTTTGTGTAACAGGTAAAAATAATGCTATTTTGTCTTGTGATCTCACAGTTCCTGTGTCGAAAAGTAAATTCTCCCAAGTCTCATTTATCCCCAAAGGGACAGCGGACATTATCAGTCCTCCATATGCTGTTGGTATAGCTGTACAAACCCAGCAATTTGAAATGTTCATAGTCTCTGCATACACACGTTTCATGGCCAGGTATGTGTTAAAATTTGGATGCCAGTCTATAGACGTTTCATCACACCTTCCCACTTTCACTTGCGTGGTTGTGTGTAGGATGAACCACAGCAAGAGAAAAATTGTCACAATTACAGTTAATAAATGTACACACAACAAAATGATTATGCAACATCTCTGGGGTTGATCTAAACTTCCATTCGCTTTACTTTTGGCCATCTCGGTCTGGTTGTGTATCAGTCTCAAAGTTTTTATCAAGTTGAAAGTTCTTTACCGGTTTACAATGCATCAAATGAACCCAGGACGTCCTCTCAGCTACTCTGACTGCAGTAGGCGTTACCAACAGAACCTAGTACGGACCTTCTCACTTTGGACTCGCCCAGTTTTTCCTTTTCGTCACTTTCAGCCAGACCCAACTTCCTGGGCCCACGACTGCTTCCACCGGTCTGGTCTGTTCCTTATCTGAAAAAGATTTAAACTGCAAAACAGACTTATTCGTTAACAATTTCTTCATATATTCTGCTAACGAACTGTCAGCCTCTTGCTCTGCAGGCATGAGAGCTTTCCACTGAGGCACATAATATGCTCTCCCAAAAACCATTTCAAAGGGAGTCAAACCCTTTATATTTGGAACCATTCTCATACTCAGCAGTGCTAAAGGCAGACAGTATATCTAATTCTTTTGGGTCTCCTCTACTAGCTTCTTAAGTTTACTTTTTAGGGTACCATTGTACCTTTCCACCAGTCCTGCTGACTGTGGGTGGTAGGCACAATGGTTCTTTAAGGAGATACCAAAAAATCTCCCAAGCTGGTGAATCGTCTGATTCACAAAATGTGTGCCATTGTCACTATAAATCCTCTCTGGAATGCCAAATCTAGGGATTACTTCTTTTATCAGGGCTTTTGCCACTGTTGCTGCATCCGGGTTTTTGGTTGGAAAAGCTTCTACCCATTTAGAAAACGTCTACAATAACTAAACAAAACTTCTTCCCTTCACATTTATTCAATTCTATGAAATCCATACAAATAGTATGGAACGGGTATGGTGGTATAGGAAAACTTCCTTGCTTGGTTTTAAATGCTCCTTGTGCATGGTGCTTGTTACAAGTATGACAAGCTGCACAAAGTTTTTTTGTGTAGTTTGTGTATCCGTATGTTTGGAATATTTGATTTACTAACTGTACCATCCCCCCTGTTGAGACATGGCACTGCCCATGGCTCAACAAAGCTGCATATCTAAATAAATTAGACGGCAATATCGGTTTTCTTTCTTTGGAAATGTACAGTCCATTCTCAAGAATTGCACCTCGTTTTACCCATTTTTGTTTTTCTGCTTTTGTAGTAAGCGTCTGCATTGTTTTTAACATGTCTAAATCTAAAATCTCAGAGGGTTGTAATTCCTCATTTAAAAGTAAAGTTTCTGAGTCTGAGGCTGCTTGCTTTGCAGCTGCATCAGCTCATGCATTGCCTTTTGAAATCTTATCCTGTTGTTTTGTATGAGCTACACATTTACAAATAGCTACTTTGGTAGGTAACTGAATAGATTCTAATAGCTCCAAAATAAATTGCGCATGATTAATAGGTTTTCCACTGGATGTAATCATTCCTCTATTTTTCCATTGTTGTGCAAATACATGTACTGTAGAAAAAGCATACTGACTGTCAGTATATATGTTTACACACTTGTTTTTTTGCTAAAGTACATGCTCTCGTCAAAGCTATCAACTCTGCTGCTTGTGCAGATAAATTGTGTGGTAAGGATTGAGCTTCTAAAATTTCAGTGTCTGTAACTACTGCATATCCCACCAGATTCTTCCCTGTAGGACCCCTTCTGCATGAGCCGTCCACGTAATATGTCACCTCAGCATTATCCAAGGGATATCTGTAAGATCTTGTCTAGGTAAAGCTAACTGTTCAATTTCCTGCAGGCAGCTGTGTGGTGTGCCCTCCACATGAGTTGGAAGTAATGTTGATGGATTCAATGTCGTACATTGTTCAATTGTCATATGAGATTGGCTCAGCAGTATGGTCATACATGAAAGATGTCTAGCAGGAGAAAGGTATGCCATTTTCTCTTGTAGTAAAATTATTACAACTGCATGAGGCACTCTCAATGTGAGAGGGTGAAATAACACCACTGAGGCTGAAGCCGTACTGCCATTGCGGCTGCAACTACTGCTTGTACACAGTGAGGCAAAGATCGTGCCACTGGGTCTAACTGTGATGAGTAGTAAGCTATGGGGCGTTGCTTGTCCCCATGTTGTTGCATCAATACTGACGTCATGTACCCTTGCTTACAATCTACGGTCTGAAAAAAAACGTTTGTGATAATTTAGAAGTCCTAAAACTAATGAAGAAGCTATCAACTGCTTCAACCTGCAGAAAGCTGTTTCTGCTTCTGTTGTCCATTGTAAAATATCTTGCGCTGCCATTGGTGTCTTATATATCATATCAGTCAGTGGAGCAGATTCCAAAGCATAATTTGGTATCCAGCTCCGACAAAAATTAGTTGTACCTAAGAAAGATGTCATTTCTTTCTTGGTTGTTGGTTTGGGTGCTTGCAAAATTGCTGTTTTTCTTTCCTCATCTAGTATTCTACCTTCATTGGATATTACATATCCCAAGTATCTAACTTGTTTTCTCCAAAGTTGTAACTTACTTTTGTTTACTTTGTGTCCTTGTATTGCTAAAAATTTCAATAATGCTACAGTATCCTCCCTGCACTGCTGCTGGGTGGGGGCTGCTAGCAAGATGTCATCTACATAAAGTAGAATTTGACTACCTCCCGGTGGGGTAAATCCTGCCAGGTTGCTAGCCATTTCTTGTGCAAAATTTGTTGGGCTCTCACAATATTCCTGTGGTAGTCGAGTATAAGTATACCTTTTACCCTGAAATGTAAATGCAAACCAATATTGACTGTCAGGATGTATAGGTATTGAAAAGAAAGCATTGCTAATATCTACCACAGAAAAATACTTCTGTTGCGGTTCTAAATCATTTAACAAGGTATGTGGGTCTGGCACCGTAGGTGCTCTAGGTATTACTGCATTATTTACAGCTTGTAAATCTTGTACCATCCGCCATTCCCCATTTGCTTTTTTAACAGGAAATAGGGGTGTATTACATGGTGAATCAGGAGATTCTACCAGTACTCCTTCTTTGAGTAATGCTGCTATTATAGGCTTAATTCCTATTTCCGCATCCTTTCTCAAAGGGTATTGTCTTTTCTGTGGTCTAAAAGCTGACTTTGGGGTAATTGTAACTGGTACTGCTGTTCGAATAAGTCCTACATCTGACTTGCCTGTTGACCACAGAGTTGTTGGAATTTCACACAAGGCCTTTTCTTCTTCTTCTAATAAAAATGCTAATCAGCTGTCCTCGCTAGATTGCAAGTGTACAGCTGGATGTGTCTGTGTCAACCAATTCAGTTTTTGTTTTTGTATCCCTTGTCCTGACAGTTCTAAATCAGTCTGTTTCTCCCATCTTGTTACTTTTTCTCCTAAGTCTGCCCATTTAACACTTTTGTTCTTTGTCAGGCTGACATGTGGCAACCGATTTGATCTATACAATGCAAGGAATTCTTGAGGTAATGAACAGCTAACTACACTGTTCCCCTCAGTATCCCAGTACAAAGTACGCAAAACCAATCTAGTTGCATGATTTCTAAACAGTTCTTGCTCATACTCTCTATCAGGTCCTGGTGTGGTACAGTAATATAGAGTACAGTGTAACAAATGCTGTTGATCAGTGTCAAGGGAGGGGGCTTTACTGATGGCTACGTTCATCAGCTCCTCGGTTACTGCCCCTGGACCAGTCGTGACTATGTCCTGGCTGTACCAATAAAAGGTTTCACCCTCCGATCACACTACAAAGGCATCCATTTGTCCCTGTGCCTCCATACCTTGTACAGTTGGAACTACTGCTATGCCAAATATCTGCATAAGGTCCCAGCCCAATAGGTTTACTGGACACTTTGCAGAAACAACTATTTTACTTCTCTGGGTCCTACCTGAAACAAGGTCAGTTATTGCTATATCATGGGAGAGTGGCTCCATGTATAGCTGTCCGTTTGCTGCTTTTACTAATAAATAATCAGGTGATTCGGAATGTTCTGGTAACTTGGAGGGGTGTATCAAAGTCCGTGACGCCCCTGAGTCACACAGGAATTTGACTTCCCTTCCCTCCACCAGAAGTGTCACTTCTGGTTTTGTATCTGCTAGGTAGAGCTCCAGGCTCAGCAATGCTAAATCTAAAATTTCATTTCCATTTTCGTCTAAGTCAATTTGTACTTCCTCTACTCCTTCTACTACATTGGCATTTGTCTTTTCTATTCTAGCTGTTACTGGTGATTCCTGACTTTCATATGATGTATCCTCACTATCATATAGTCAGTCCTCATCCCCTTTATCTTCTGTAATTACCTTCTTGTTTTGTTTACAGTCCCTAGCTAGATGCCCTTTCTTTCCGCACTTGAAGCATTCACCTCTCTTTTTCCTCTCTTCAAAATCTACTGATCGTTTGTCAGACTGCTTGTTTCCCTGGGCATTCTTCTTGCTCTTTTTACCTGACTGCAATACAAATACTTCAGCTCCGTCTTCAGCAGTGAAGACTTGCGCCTTCTTTTTCTTTTTACTATTAAAATGTCTCTCAGCATGTCTAGCGTATTCGAGTAAGGCTTGTAGCCTCCCTGTTCGATGATCTATCATATGCTTCATAATGAAGCTACTAATAGGTGCAATGCAACCTTTCAAAAATGCATTTTTTAATTGTTGTTCATACGGGGAATCAGTTGTTTGGTTCTCAGGAATCGACATACCGCTATGATTATTAAAACATTCTAATAATCTAGCATAGTATCCATCTATTGTCTCATTTTCCTGTTGTATGCATTGATTAATGCAAGTCCAGTCTGCTCTAGGTTTCCATTTCTCAGAGATTCTGTCTGTCAGACCTTTCACTCTGTTGTCTAACTCTGTGTCACTATGTGGGAGTGGCCTAGGTTCTGCATTACGAGGATTCCAGGTGCCACAAATCATGTGCCAATCTGGACCTATAATTTGTCTTACTACTTTTTCTACTTCTTCCCCATTCAAGTGGTAACTTAACCTCATGCCTTGTAAATCTTCTAAAAATTTCGTAAAATTAACTTTCGGATGGGGATTCCTCAGTAGCCTTCCGGATATCTTCCGGTGTCCATGGTCTATATACTAAGAGTGTTGGATCCTGCCCTTCCTGTCCTGCCTGAGGATTTGGAACTTCTATAAGTGGGCATATTTCTTCCTCACTCTCATCCTGTAGATTCCTTTCTATCTGGTATGATTCTGTGTCCCTATGTGTTTTACGTGTTCGAGACCTAGTCTCAATAGGATCCCTAACAAATGGTTGTGGTCTTACTGAAACTTCAGGATAACGTGGAGGCGGACCAGCCTGTCCACTCGCTTCATATCCTGAAAAGGGTAAGGGAGGGGGTAAGGGAGGAGGAGCTGTTGCTATTACCAAGTTATTATCCTCTTTGTCTAAAAATAATGTTTTTGAATTTTTAAGCTTCTGTTCCCTATGATTTGCTTCCTCAATCCACCTGTGTGCTTGAGGTATGCCTAGTTGGCGTTGCTTTTTTGCCTGACCTCCTGCATCAGATTTAAGCTGTTTAAGGAGTTTAACTAGTGTAAGTTTATCTAGCTTACCATCAAATTTATATTTGTTAACCCATTTCTTATAATACCTAACATTATCAGCACGCTGTAATTGCATGTATTTTGCGTCTTCGGTTAGTGGCGGATCTCGTGAGGTTTTAGTGCACTGATTACCCATATCAAAGAAAATGTTACGTAACCCTTTTTTATCACGTGATGTCAATTTCTTAGTTCCTGTTTACAGTTTATCTAGAATAACTGTCTACCTTATTCTGTTACCCTGATCTATGACCAAATATACAGTACTTCCTTTTGTCCCTGATCTGCAAAACAAATCTTGACAATAATATACTGTAACCTAGTCCCTGATCTAAAACAGAAAAAAGGCAAATTCTTCCTACATGAGCCTCCTGGTCTTGAAAATGGTCAAATTCCGCTCTTCGGCCACAGATCAGAAAGTGGCCAGCCTCTTTACACATGACAATTCAGTCGGAGGTCTTTTCACTCAAGAAGAACCATTTTGGTAACTTCTCCTGCGCAGTATTGGACCACCGATACACTCTGATCTGCAGCTTACCAAGGGAATTCCGTCTCAAAAGGACCAAACTGTTAAATAAAAAATCAGAATTCAATACACAGGAGGTTCAGATTCAAAAGTTTACTAGTGTACACCAGGAGGCAAAAAACCATACAAGTACAGAATTTTCTCTGACATGATGCAGGAAGTACAGAATATTTTATAGTGTTTGCATTCAAGTTATGCCCACCTTACTGACGTGGTTAGTCACAAGGCATCTACATCACTTTTACTAACAGTATTCTATTCATCTAATAATGCTGATGCAGTACATTTAAAAAAAACTTTTCCTTTAGATACAATACGGCCTTGCTATCCAGCTGGCCAGTCATAATGTCTTTCTGTAAAGTTACTTCTTAAAGGTCTCATATCAGTTCGAATACAACAGCAGATTCAGACTTTAAATTCACCTCTTTGTTCACTGTTTCATTTTCCCACCAGCTGTGTTTTTATCTTTCAGGGACAAGTTACTACATCAGGAAAGGAAGATTTAATTATTTACAAGGGCAAGTTATCTTATCAGGAAGAAGCGGAAGATTTACACATTTTAATTTCCTGACCCAGCAGATAATCACTTATGAAAAGCATAACATTAAGCTTGCTGAGCTGGCAGCTGCCAGGGTCAGGGGTCAAAGCACACTGCAGTTTCAGAAGCTACTTGCATTTACACATGAATTTATCCCTTCTGTTATATGATTAATAGAATAAAATGCATTATAAACTACCTTGCTTTTAAACTAGCATTTCACATATATTTAAACCAGTTGGCCTATATCGAACTCAAATGGATACTCACTCTAAGGGCACACGTTATACCAGGTATTAATCAATTTATCTCAATCAAACCAGCATTGAATAATAGAAAATTATAATGAATTTTGAATACATTTGTTATTATATATTTAACATTATTTAATTTATAATACACTATTTTGATACATATAGGAATATATAATATTAAATTCAGTCATTATATACTATATTTTATTTCATTTTATTTCATTTTAATACTGATAGTATTATTACTTATACTTTATATTTAATAATACCTATATTATTTGATATTTACATGTTTATAGAAATGTACACTTAAATAGGTTGCACAAATACATAGAATAAATTATATATAATTTTATTTTTATTTTTATCTGTGATTACACAGGAAAATATACATTTTACTGATGGTTTTATTAGAGTTTTGATCATCATAAAGGTCCTTTTATATGTATGATATATGCTATTTACATCACTAAATTGTATATGCAGGGCTTCTATGTTTTAAGTTTCTGTTTTTAGATTTTTAGGTTGTTTAGACACCATAGTTAAATAATATGTAATAATTTTAAAACAATAAGAGATATATTTTTCATTATTTTTCACTATGTTTAAATAACGTTTGAGAGGCTTTATATATGTTATGATATGAAGATGAAGCGTTTATACTTTATTTGCTTTTTGCATTGTACGTTTTAAATATAAATGCATAAACTTCTGTTGCAATAGGCACTAAGCACTTTAACAGCAAGGAGCACTTTAAATATTTAATTATCCATTAAGTTAGCTAATTGATTGATTGCTTGGCTTGACCGCCAACAAGTTCTGTATAAAACAAATGTTTTTTTCATTGTAATTACATCTGAAGAAGCATAGTTATCCTACGTGAAAGCGCTCATTTTATTCTTTGTTTTGCAAATAAAGACGTTTCTGTGTTACAACGGAGGTTTATTTCCAAGTGGTGATTCCTTCTGCATCTGTTTCCATATATTTAAATACATATTTTTCTAACATAAATATAAGACAGCCAGGAGTTTTCTTGCCTATAATTAAGTCGAGCAACTATTTATACTTACTGCCTACTGCAGCTTAAAAGCTGCTTGGTGGTATATTATCTAACTTTATATGGACCTTAACTATTTGTATAGGCAAAGTTGAAAGTTTAGTCCAAAATGTTTAGACAAGCACACCTAGTAAGGTAACAAAGCCCCATTAGGACTCTAAGTAAGGTCACATCAAAATGTAAAGCCATCATACATCTATTTTTCAGAGTTAACTTTGTATAATGATGCATCTCAAATTCTATTCCAACAACTCAATATTAACTTTTCATAGTGCCTAAAGAAGGCTTGCCAGATATATTTCACAATCCTACCTTGATCCCATATCTTGCTCCCTTGCTTCTACCCTCCACAATTGCCACCTCTTGTAAAACATGACTAGCAGTGAGCTCTGTAAGGAGCCATAAATTTGTTGGAAGGATCCTGGCAGGCAACGGCTGACTTATTGGTCAAGTCATAGGGTATGCATGAAAACTGAAAATACCAAAACCACTATCCAGCATGGAAAATGTTAATGTATTTCTCAATTCTCAGGGGGGTGTGGGGCAGTGCCTGTGTTATACAGGGATAAAGGCATGACTATAGTCCAGATGACCAGTTTGACTAGTGGCTTGGGTGTTTGACAGTGCTGCCTGGGGGACAGGAGGGCCCAACCTTGGGGAATAGATGGAGGGTGTGAAGCTGGCAGTGCACACTACCACCATCTCTCAGAGGAGGGACTGTGATGCAGCAGAACAGACTGGGGGGGTGGTCAAGTGTTAAGCTCTCCAAGTCAATCCTGGGTGGTTGCCTTCAGATCAAGTGTGCTGAAACACACACACTTGTAAAGGGAGGGCATTGTGGGTCACAATAGTGATGCAGATTCCTCATTACTCCCACCCAGGGGTTGGGGTTAGGTTATAACAAAAATGCGTTCATTGGCTGTATGCAGTGTACTCATGGCTGTCTGAATGAAATCTCTCAGACAGTTCTTACCTTGGCTTTGGGTGGAATCTTTGGAGAGGAAGAACAAATAGGCACTGTCTAGTGGAGAGATTACTTAATAATGGGCAGGCCTAGGGGCAAAAATAGTACAGAAAAAATATTGAAAGGGTGACTGAGGATGGTGTGTACATAAAAATGACTTTAGGTAGACATCATTTTATCAATCTTAGTCCAAAATAGTAAAAAATTTTCTCCACTTATTCAATTTATTTTATTTTTTTATTTTATTTGCCTTTGGTTAATCGGGTTGGTCTGGCTAGGCCAGGGGCCCTTTTTCAGCAGAGACCCGTAGAGAAATGTTCCAGTACAAAATAATTTGTTACAATGAAGAACATAATTTAGCAAACAAACAAGTAAAAAGTTATACATACAGTAGAAGAAAAATGGTTTCCTTTATAGATGCTTGGAGAGTAAACACTTTTAAATACAGATAATTACTTGCTGTATAATATCCGTTTACAGTCAATGGCAGGAATAGGCAAATAAGGGACAGGTGGGAGAGATAGGGAAGTAGAATGTTAAGTAAAGAGGGGAATCTGGTTTGAAATAGATAGGCTAAGACAGAGATCCATGAAAGGATGCATTTGGAGTAAGATATGGGGTAGTAAGAGTGAAATAGAAGTTGCAGAGAAATATAGGTGGGAATGTATAGAATGGAAGGGGATAGAGACAGTGTAATAGGGAGAGATTCAAGTTGGATCTTTACAGGGGCAGGTCCAGGAATTAAGCAGATATTCCTTTAGAGCAAGTTTGCGGTTGCTAGACTGTTTTGTAGATCTGATGTTGGGAGGAAGTTTGTTCCAAGAAGTGGCAACAGTATGGTTATAGAGACTTTTTGCTATGGATTTATTAGGTATGGAAGTTTGAAGGAAGTTCTGGTCGGAGCTACGAAGTTCCAAGTTAGGGACATGGGGGAGATGAGATTTGTCAGTGAAGGATGGGCAAGGGGTTGGTGAAGGATAGAGTGAGTCAGAAGAAGCTGAGGCAGAAGGAGTTGATTATGGAATTCTAGCCAGTTGATTTTTTTAAGGAGAGGCAGTGATGTAAACAACAGGGGAAATTAGTGGCAAATCTAGCTATTTTGTTGTATGTTAGTTTGAGTTTGGATGACAATTTTTTCTGGAGGTTTGTAAAGATAGAGGCAGCATGTAATAGGGTAGGTAAAAAGGTAGGTTTGAGCTAGAGACAGTTTAGATTCTTGTGTTAAGAATTTTTTATTTCTGTAGATCATTCCTAGTTTTTGGTGAGTCTTTTTGATGCTATTATTAATGTGGGTGTCAAATTTAAGTTTGGGATCTATGTAGACCCCTAGAAGTTTAGTGTGAGACTCAGCCTTGATGGTTGTATTGTTTAGAGAGTAGACAGAGAAGGAGGATTTCAGGTATTGGAGAGGAAGAGAAATAGTTTAGTTTTATTGTGGTTAAGTAGGAGTTGGTTGGATGTGAGCCATGATTCCACTGATTGTAGGGTGTCTTGGGTGAGGGTAAGTAGGTGGGGTAGGTTGTCAGAGGTAGTGATAACGGTGGAGTCATCAGCATATTATATGAGTGTTGCATTGAGGCAAGACTAAAAGGGATTATTGGTAAAGGTGTTAAATAGTAGTGGGCCCAAGATGGAGCCTTGGGGTACACCAGTCTGAACAGGAAGGAAGGGAGAGTGGCAGAGAGCCACTTGACAGCTTGGGTTCTATTGGATAGGTACGAAGAGAACCAACAGATGGTAGGGGTAGAGAGATTAAAGGAAGCAAGTTTGGAGAGAAGGAGCTTGTGAGACACAGTGTTGAATGCCTTACAGAGGTCAAGGAAAAGGCATGACACTAATTTGTTATTATTGAGAGATGTAGACATAGAGTGAGTAAAGGATAGTAATGCAGTAGTTGTGCTATGATGTGGACGGAAACCATGTTGTGTGGAAGTGAGAAGATTTTCCTGAGGAGAGGTGTGAAATGAGCTGTTTGTGTATGCACTTTTCAAGAATCTTAGAAAGACGAGATAGGATAGCTATAGGCCTGAAGTTAGAGGGGTCAGTGGAGTTACCTTCTTTATGTAGTGGAATAATATAGGATTTTTTTCCAGATGTTGGTGACAAGACTTTCCTGTATAGACTGGTTGATGGGTATGGATACTGGATAGGCAATAGAGGGGGCAGCAAGTTTGAGTTATTGCGGAGGTAGTTTATCAGCAGAAGGGGAACAGGGTTCACGTTTATAGAGTAAAGATCTTATGGCAGATGTGGGGATAGTTTTGAATGTGAACGGAGCTTTGTGGAGGGGTGACACCATAGGTATTCATTCTTTGATCTGATTGGCTTTTGTATGGTGGTGTCCATGAAGAAGGAGTAAAGAAGAGTAGCAGTCTCAAGAGGTGAGCTATTTGGGAAGGGGTTGGGAGAAGATGGGTTTCTGGGGTGTAAGAGCTTATTAATAGTATTCCAGATTTTTTTAGGATTGAAGTGGGGGTTTATCTGAGGGTTAAGATAAAAGTTTTTTTATCAAGGATGACTTATTTTTTTGTGGAATTTCGAAGTTCCCTGTATTGTTGGAGGCTAGATGGGGTTTTGAGTTTTTTCCAGGTTTTCCATGCGTTGTCTCTCCTCTGCATGAGGGATAGAGTATTTTTGCCTATCCAGTGGGCAAAGTTGGTTTTAACCCGAACTCTTCTGATAGGGGCCAAGGAGTTGAGAGTGTTAAGGAAGATGCTGTTGAACTGAAGAACAGCTTCCTCGAGGGGCAGTTGCCAGAGGAAAGACCAGTTTATTGATGCAAATGTTCGATTAAATGTATCAGGGTTGATATTAGATAGATTTTGAGAGTCCTTATAGATGTGAGATTTTAGTGGTTGGGATAGGATACGCTGGATGGAGGTAGGGTAATGATCACTAAGTGAGTCTGGGAGTGTAGCTGGGTAGTGGTAACGGTTGGGATGGGAGGTCAGTATCCAGTCTAAAGTACAAGTGGTATTAGATTTATGATTAGTGAGAGTTGAGGAGGTGATGAGTTGGAAGAAGCCATATAGGTTAATACTAGCAGTAGGGTGCTTGGATGAGAGAGTATTCCAGTCGATATTGACATCCCCAAGAATGATGGTTTCGTAAGAGATAGTTTTGGAGATACAGGCAAGAAAAGGTTTGAGTGTCGGGATGTTATTACTGGGTGGTATACATATATATATATATATATATAGCAGCAATGGCAATCTTTTTTGTGATTATTTAAGTTGTAGTTGACTATGATAACTTGGCTGGGTGAAAACAAGGAGGGGAGTAAGGTAGGGGATGGACTGAGAGGTGTTCTTAGTAGAGTATGGCTACTCCTCCACATTTTTTTATTTGTCTGTCCTGGCAGAAGATATTGTAACCTGTGGGAAGGATTTCTTTATTTGATATGTGGGGTTTGAGCCATGTTTCAGAGATGGCAATGATATCTGGTGAGCGTAGTGTTATCCAGGAGTGTAGACCTGGGAGTTTATTCAAGATGCTACAAATGTTAAGTGCTATGATCTTAAGGTTTCTGGTAGCTGTGTTGCTATGGATTAAGGAGGCAGTCGGGGTTGAGGTAGAATAAGGTGGGTTAGGGGAAGAGTAGAACTGGAAAGAAGACCTGGGTTTGGATGTATATCACCTGCGAGAATTAGTGTGAGTATGGTACTAGAGGGAGTATTCTTAGGAAGGTGAGGGTGACAGTATTTGGTTTTGAGTTTTGGGAGGAAAGTGAAGTGTGGAGAAGGTTTGTGTTTGTAGAGATGAGTAAAATGATGTGTGAAAAGTGAGGGTGTTATTGGGAAGGCGAAATTAGTAGGGTTGAGAGACTGTTGGAGTGGAAGTGTAGGACTACAGTATAAGGTGGGGGGACACTGGTTGGATGTAGATAGTGTAAGAACAGTAAGCAGTGGATTTGATAGTAGATAAGCATTATGTTTTTGATAATGAAAGGAGAGAGGATGTTCAAGATGTGTGCACTGGATAGAGACAATATAGGGTATGATTAGGGATAAAGTAAGTAGAAGGGAGGTTGCTAAAAGTAATAAGTTCCCAGGGAGATGGGAGGGGATTAGGGGGTGGGGTAATTATTGGGAGTGGTAGTGATAGATACCAGAGTGGATGTGATATGAAGGAGTGTAGACAGTGGGGAGGGGTGAATGGGGAGTGTAATGGGAGTAGTTAGCCATAAATGTAATTGAAACAAGGGTAGCTGGGAATGGGGGTAGGGAAGAGGAGTGGAGTGAGCCAGAGCAAAGCTCGGGTGAACGGAGTGGGGCTAAACTGGCAGGAAAGGAAGAGGAGGATGAAGAAAAACAATCAGTAAAGTCAAATGGAGCTAACAGCAGGCAGTTACATGTATAGCAACTATTCTCTTAGCCGTTATCCGTAATGCCTAAAATGTTGGTGAGAAAGCAGTAGGCAGGAATATATAGAACAATTAAAGACAATATTAGAACATTTTGCTTTTGGGCTAAGCAAAGACCTACAGTAATGTAGGTAAAGCATAGAGCATAGAGTGGAGAGGAAAGGAAGCAAGAGGGAAATAAAAATGAGAGCAAGAAAGAACTATGTAGACAATTAAGGGTTTGGACAAGTACTATATTACAGTGAGCAGAGCAAGAGGGACCAGTGTTTGATAGGAAAGGATAGGAAAAAGAAGCAAAACAGGGGGGTCACAGTGAATGTGCGGCAGCTGAAGCAGGTTGTACAGACTTAATAACTTCACAGCATTACAAAAGGAGCAGAACTACACATACTAATGATAAGTCTTGTGTGTTGTGGAACTTTCACAGTCAGTACAATTCACTTTGGGGATGGGTACACTTCCTGATTGATGATGGGTATGGAGCTTTGAGTGGCAACTGCTATAATGAGGCAAAAGGACATGAAAAAAAATTCTTCTAATTGCTCTGTTATTTTTGCTTCACTGTATAGTTTTTCAGATCTCTGCTGAAGGTGTTTTTCCCCCCTCCCCCTATTTCTCTGTGTCTTAAGTTGGTATAACTGGTTTTACATCCTGTGTGTTATCTGACCATCTCAAGGATTGCTTGCATAAAGTTAGACCCTCTTAGTAAAACAGTCTGCATATCACTGCTTGAGCCTTCCTGTCTCCTGACAGAGTGCTCTTCAAACTATCTAGAGATATACAGAGCTGAGTATATTTTTCTGGCACTTCAGAGTTGTGTACTGGTAATTGTTGTTTGACTAATTTTATATCATTGCGGGCTGACTTCAGAGTTGTGCACTGTTATTTTTGCTTCACTGTATAGTTTTTCAGATCTCTGCTGAAGGTGTTGGTTTTCCCATACCCACCCTCCCTATTCCTGTGTTGTTGTTTTTTAAATTTGGAGGCTTTTGCAGTTGCCCACCCCCACTGTAGATTTGATCTGGGACACTCCCCCCTGTCCCATCTCTTTTCCTCATTCTACCTAATAGACTCCTTCTGCACTTTTTAGTCATTTTTAATTTAATTGCATTTTTTAAACTGTTTGGTCTAACATTGCTACATACTCAAGTGTGTTAGCTTGCACTGCATTTGAATTATTTTGACTGCTGTTTTAGCTACTTTTCAGTATATATATATATATATATATATATATATATATATGTATATATAAAATACCTTTCCTGTAACTAATGTAGTCCAGATTCAGATTTGCTGTATCCAGGACTGTATGTAAGCTTCTGAGCCCCCCCCCCACCAAGCTTTCTTTGTTGGCGGGAAGCCTTCTAGCTTATCAGTGGGAGTTGTAAGCACTAGGTAACCTATCTACCACATAAGGAGTGGTTCTGGCCCGGAAATTGTAATTATCGGCCGTTTGGGCAGTTTTTCCATCTCTCTCAACTTTCTGATTTAAAAGCCCACATTTGCACTTGTTTCCCCCCTTTCCCGTAACTAGTTTAGTCCAGATACAGATTCTTAGTTTTAGCACTTGAATTTGCTTATTCATGATCAGCACTTGTTCAGAACTTGTAAGCACTAAATAACCTACTAATTACTGCAGCACTCAACCTTCCTCATTACCTAGAGGAAAACAGTTCTGGTACTTACTTTCCTCACTTGCTTGGAGAAAAACAGCTCTTTATTTATTTATTTATTTGCAGTTGGTTTACCAGGATAGTCCATTGGGTCAAGAGAACCCGTTTTCAATGGAGTCCTGGGGAGAAAAGCTCCACAAAGCAATACAAGTACGTACAAACAGTGTCATGATAAATACAATAGTACAAGATATAAAACATATGAGTTGAGTCTTTAGGAAACAGCAAACAATACTCAAAATATTTAAAAAATAAATATAAACTTGAACTTTAGGAGTTCAAACAATACTATTTAGAGAGGAGTGATGTTGCTTTACACATTCATAGTGGTTAATTTGAGGAACAAGCTTATAAGGTAAAATCAGGTAACATGAGTGTGAAGGAAGATGTGAATATTATATTTTATGAGGGGTGGGAGCAGGAGCATTCCCCTTTGGCCTTTTATGAGGGGTGGGAGCAAGAGCATTCCCACTGGGACCTTAGATACATATGAAGGGATTTTTTAAACATGTTATGATTGAGAGTAGTGCGAATCGATGGTGGGAGTGAGTTCCAGAGGCGAGCTAGGTTAAAGGATAGTACGTTTTTGCCAGGTGGACGAGTTGGTTTGTGTACTTCTAACAGGTTTTGATTGTTAGACCTTAAAGCCCTATTGGGTAGGTGCATCCGGAAGGCGGAGGACAGGGAGGGACAGAGAGATGGGTTGAGTATGAGCTTGTGGGCTAGAGTTAACTGAGTGTAGTTGAGTTGATTAGGTAACTCAAGCCAGTTTAGTTTTTGGAGAGAGGTGCAGTGGTGGGTGGAGGACCTGTGGCCATTTGCGAATTTAGCGATTTTGTTATAGCATGAAGAAAGTTGTTTTTTTAGAGAGGACTGAAGATTGGTTAGCAGAGGAGCTCCATAGAGAAGGGAGGGGATAAGAAAGGAAGAGGAGAGAGAGCTTTTAGAGGAACGTGTAAGGAATTGATTTTGACGATAGAGCATGCCTAGTTTTTGATGGGTTTTTTTGATATTTAGTTGTAGATGGGAGTTGAAGTTAAACTGGTTGTCAATTTGGACACCAAGTAGCTTGGTTTCAGACACCAGTTCCAAGGATGAGTTATTTTTGCTAGTAATGGAGAATGTATTCGTATCGAAAGGGGTAGTTTTTGAGGGGGTAAATACCATTAGTTTTGTTTTGGAGGCATTGAGAGCTAGGTGGTTTATTTTCATCCAGTGTTCAGTAATTGAAAAAGCTTCTTGTGTAAGCTTTTGGAGCATAGAGGGAGATGTATCAGAGCAGATAATGGTAGAATCATCTGCATATTGGATGATGTTGGAGAATGGAATGGATTTGTGGAAGTCATTTATAAATATGTTGAAAAGAAGGGGACCTAGAATGGAGCCTTGGGGAACTCCGGTAGGGGTACTAAGAAAGGAGGAAGTGGCTTTTTTCCATTTTACAGCTTGGAATCTGTTTGATAAATAGCTAGAGAACCAGTTTATGGATGAGGGAGAGAGGTGAAGTTGTGAAAGTTTAGTTAAGAGTAGGTTGTGTGAGATAGTATCGAAGGCTTTAGAGAGGTCTTGTACTCACTTTCCTCACTTATCTAGAGGAAAATAGTTTTTTATTCAGGCATGTCCAAGGGTCAACTCCCAGTGTTCTCTCCTGTCTATCTGATGAATCTGGGCATCTTGGGGCAATGTAGAAATTGCCTCATGTACACAGACAACCCTCTCCTCCTACCACCCATCACTACAACCTGTGAGAGATGCACTTATCTAGCCAAACTGGAGGTAAAGCTCTCTCCAATCAAGACTGAACTTGACAGTCAAAAGGAGAAGGTAAACACTTGCACCACACCACACCACACTCATCACATAGTCTCACTAAATCTACACCACCAAAATCCACACATAGAAACACAAAAACATTCATGGACTCTCTCAATAATAATCTGCTCAAGCAACAGACCTCCAAAGCAGAAATGCAAGCAACCTCCACCCCCCCAACACAACCCAAATGACACATAGCCTGCAGACTCAGTCTGCCACTCAACCACAGCCAATAAGGCAAAACAACGTACCCAACACACTAGTAATAGGTGACTCTATAGTCAGGCACACTGATGTCCCACTCACCAGGCTAAACAAAGAGAAGGTTACTGTCAGCTGCCTGTCGGGTGCCAGGATCCACCACATAACCCATGCACTCAGGTCACTCCACAACAAGTACAAATATGACTCTGTCATTGTCCATGTTGGTGTGAACGACCTGAGATGTACCTCCCTGGACTACATGAAAAGAGACATGGAAGAGCTCTCCAATCTTGTAGCCCAGGCAGGTATGACCCTAGCCCTGAGTATTATTCTGCCATCACCCAGAATGATGCCGCAGTACAAGGACAAAATGATTGACTTCAACAATTGGCTAAGCTTCTGGTGCCATTCTAAAGGGATCCAGTATCTGTCTGCCTGGGATGACATGGTTGACAGACCACGATGCTTTGCCAGAGATGGCCTGCATCTGTCACCCCTGGGATTCTGGATACTGGCTAAGGTTCTTGCCGCCCCTATAGTGCCTTTTTTAGGCAAGGTTCAAATGACAAATTCACCACTGTAACAGGAACAGGCAAGCAAAAACTGAGGGTGATGCTACTCAGTGCTAGAAGTCTAAATCTCAAAATGCACTCACTCGAGGCACTCCTTAAAATGGAGAACATTGATATCTGTGCAGTGACTGAGACCTGGTTCAAGGCTCCAGAGAGCACCCCTGCACTACCAGGCTATAACTCATACCACACTTTTCGGCCATGTAACCTGGACCGGAACACCAAAGGTGGAGGTGTGTCCATATTCATTAAGGATATCCACACCTCCAGGCTAGTTGCTCAGCATAATGCAGCTGAGGTTATCCAAGTGCAACTAACTCTGGGCAAAACTGCAATACAAATTGTAGCTTGCTACAGGTCACCCACCATGCCCCAGGATTCCCACTCCTCTTTTCTTGAAGTACTGGAAAATATTAGGGTTCAACCAAACACCCTAATAATGGGCGATTTTAACTACCCCACCATTAACTGGGAAAACTACTCATACCGACTCCTTCACTCAGCGCTTTCTGGAATTCATAAACTCCAATGCCCTGGATCAACTTATCCACACCCCCACCAGGGGCAACAATATCCTAGATCTAGTTATTACCAACATGAGTGACCAGGGTTCCACACCTGAAGTCAACACCTCAATGGTCCGATCCGACCATAAGCTAATTATCCTAGATATCCACATCCTGCCCCCACCCCTCATTAAGGAAACCATGGTAAAAAATTTCTCCAAAGCCAACTTCATGCTTCTTAAGACAGAAGTGGTGAACTTCATGACACCCATGCAGATGGACAATACAGTTATGACTACTGAATCCTACACAATTGCACTTTCTAAGCACTTACATGAGTGCATGGATCGTGCTATCCCAAACAGAACCAAGACGCTATCCTCCAAAAAAAGGAAGCCAATCTGGTGGTCCCCTGCCATAAACAACCTGTACAACAGAAGGAAGAAACTGTTGCAAAAGAGAGTAAAATCCCATGAGTGGAGGAGCTCCCTGGTCAGCCTCAGTAAGAAGCTGCAATCCCTGATAAAATCCTCCAAAGCTAGTTACAAAAACAAAATTGCCACTGATTCTAAAGACAACCACAAAGCATTCTATAGCTATGTCAAGAATCTCAATGGCAACACTCAGATCTGCTCTGAGTTACAGCACAATGGCACTAAATATACAGACCCAACTGATATTACCAACATCCTGATAGATAGGTTCAGTGCTAACTTTACCCACCTCTCTCCTCCTAAAGAGCCCATCTCTATACCGGAAGAATGCAAAGTTCCTGTAATCATGGCTGCACAGGTAAAAAACACACTCTCCAAAGCCAGGAACACAGCATCCATGGGACCAGACAACATCCCAGGCTGCGTTCTACATGAACTACAGAACGAACTGGCACCCCACCTAAGTACCATGTTCAATCATAGCCTCACCTCAGGCTTTGTGCCTACTGAATGGCACACAGCAATGGTTATCCCACTCCACAAGGGGGGAGCCACCACAGACCCCAGGAACTACCGCCCCATTAGCCTGACGAGCCTGGTCTGCAATGCCATGGAACGTATCATCATGGAACTTAGAAACAAAGATAATGATAATCTCCAAACTCTGGACCCCACCCAGTTCGGGTTTGTAAAAGGCAGATCATGTCTCCTAAACCTGATAGACTTCTTTGAAGCAGTCACCAAAGCCGTAGACAAGGGTAAGGTGGTTCACACAGCCTATCTAGATCTCACCAAGGCTTTCAACACCATCCCCCACTCTGGAATTATAGATAAACTCACTAAACTAGGTCTAAATCCCCATGTCACAAGATGGGTTACCAACTGGCTCACTGACAGAACCCACACTGTGAAAGTAGCAGACTCCAAATCTGACTTCAGACCAGTGACAAGTGGAGTATCACAGGGTTCAGTCCTGGGTACTCTCCTGTTTGGTATCTACTTCTCTGAAGTACAGGATAACACAGAAGGTCTTTGGCTAACGAAGTTCGCAGATGACTGCAAACTAGGAGCCATAATCGAAACTCCTAATGATGTGGACATCCTACAAAAGGGCCTCACTGAGACAGATGCCTGGTGTCAAAGCCATGGCCTCAAGCTCAATGCCAAAAAGTGCATTGCCATCCCCTTTGGAAAAAACGCTGTACCCATGAACTACAACATAGGCGGCAGTATACTTAACACTGAAAGTCTGATAAGAGACCTTGGGACAAAGGTGGACAGTAGTCTCTCCTTTGATAATCACATCGCCACAGTAGTCAGGAAATCCTTCTACGTGGCACACCTCATCACAAAAGGTTTCTCATCCAGAAAAAAAGAGGTAATTGTTCCCCTCTACTCATCACTCATTAGACCCATTATAGAGTACAAAGCCCCTTTTGGTATGTACCTCACAAGACATCTACAACAACTGGAAAGACTGCAGAAATACCTGACAAAGAGGATTACCGGCCTCAAACAGATGCCCTACGCAGACCGTCTCAAAAAACTCCAGCTTTACTCTGTCGCATATCACCTACTCAGAGATGATCTCTGCCTAACATACAAAGCTATGTCAAACCCAGAGCTGTTGAATATGCTCCACTTAAAGAAATCCCAATCCCTCCGAGCTACATGCTCTAGGGAACTAAACCTTGTCACCACAACAAACAGAACATGCCAGAGGGATATATTCCTGTCCCAGAGACTTCCCATACTCTGGAATAAACTACCTATCTATATCAAACAAAGCTCCTCATTAGCACTCTTCAAGAAAAATCTTGATGATTGGATGGGAAATAGGAAATTCACCCCAGGGATCACCTCTGTGGCTCTGCTCGACAGTGGCACAGGAAAATAATTTTCTTGGGTGGCAAAAGCCAGGGTACCTTTTTGGCTGGGCTTGTATAGGCCCCAGGGCTGATAGCCTAGTACTTACCTATGAACCTATGAACCTATGAAATAATTTGACATTAATATCAGTACACAATCTTAAATCAAAGATGAGAGCTTGTATCTACATACTTGGGAGCAATTAAAATTATGTTCAAAAGTGAGGGATAACCATTGCAAATAAGCCTTAATTAAATGAAAAAGGACAGATTTATCCTGATTTAAAGAAAACCAAGAGAAATCCCTGAAATGTTCATTATTCCCTAATGGCTCATTGCTGTTTAAGAACAAGCATGCTGACTGGACAGCCCAACCAAAATGCCTGTTGTAAATTGAGCATATACCAAAAGAAAAAGTCCGTCCGCTGAAGTACCACTGAGCAGTCAGACTTTCTATTGACATATGCTGGGGGATAGAACAAAATAGGAGAAAAAATCAGGTACATCTGTAAAACTAAAGAAACCTGATTTTCCATGTATTTCTGCACTATCATAAAAATCTCAATTTTGTTTTTGACCAGAAAAAAAAACAAACATGTACAATACATACAGTGGAGCAATTAAAACAAAGTTCACAAATGAGGGAAAACTGCTGCAAGCAAGCCTTCATTAAATGAAAAAGGATGGCTTTACCCTGATTTAAAGAGAATGAGATAAATCTTTAAAATGTTTATTATACCCTAATGGCTCATTGCTATTCAAAAAGTGATCAAGTGAAGACAATGCAGAAGAAAACTAAAGTGCCATTATAAAAAGACATTATTTAAGAAAGGTAAGCTATTTCTTTCTTAAACAACATAATTGTATAATAGCAATAATCCAATCCTTTTTGTGTGTATATCAGGATTTACACAGCTGACTTTGTTTATCACTCAAGCTTCACCTTCATGATCAGACTACACCAGAAGTTGGTAAATCCTGATATACCCACACACAGTCATGGATTATTGCTTAAATAAACTTCAAAATTCTCAGTAGACTCAGAGAAGGCTTCAACAAACATAAGACTCCATCATCCAAAATCCAAGCTAAAGAAATAAACATGCCAGATGATACCTCACTGTAGGTACATTCTAAGTGCTGCCTCGGGTATGTCACTAGCTTCTCTATAGCTTTCATAAATAACATTGGGACAACAAGCAACCTTGTAGTGTCCTCTTTCCAAGAGCAAAGGGATATGATATCCATCTGTTTGTATTAACCTGTGCAAGGAAAAGTTGATAAAGGACTTGACAGTTACTTTAAAAGGATCCATAGCTTGTAGAATACCCCACTGAAGCATCCATTCTAATAGGTCAAACACCTTCTTTAAATCCAGGAATATACTTTCACTGGTACTTCTGTAGACACAACCAGCTGAAATCGATTTAACCATTACCTAATTACATCAGGCTCACCTTGTCTACCTTGTACAAGTCCCTACTGACAATGATGATAATAAGGACAAGCTTTTTTTCAATCTTTAGCTAATGTTTTGGTGCATATTTTAATTTTCAATGAAATTAAACAAATGGGTCTTTAGCTTACAATAAGCAAAAAGTTACAGTTTTCCTTAGGGGAGGAAAACAGATGTGACCAAACTACAGGAGTAGGGAAATCTCCTTTTTACCTCTACTTACTTAAGTAACTTTAGCAGTATTGGTGCCAGTACATCAAGACGTACTTTATAAAATTCAACTGGCAGACCATGTGGACCTAGGATTTCAACCCTTGGAAGATCTCTAATGGTCTGCTACATTTAGCTAATGTAATAATCTGATTCAACCATCTGATTTCCTCTTCATAAATCTTGTAGCATAATCAATCACCTAAAGAAAGCTGCCCTATTCTCTGTGGTAAAACAGATATTTAAATGATATGCTGTGCCTAGAGCTTTAGCCATAATTTATGTCTTGCTTCACCTAGACCCTATTGCAGTCCATGGTTTAATTCCCACAGTCTCTGTTTGCATTCCCTTTGACTCTGAGCAAGTCATTTAACCATATATTGCTCCCAAGTTGCCTGGAAATGGATCTTTGTGTCCAGCAGGCTTACTTGGTTAAGGAATATGATTTATGGGACCAGAGTTTAATTTGCAACATTGAATATGTGTCTGGGGGGGAGGGCAGGAAAGTAAATAGTGTGGGAAGAAATAGCCAGGGAATTGTTATATCTAGGCTTGTATAGGCCCTAGGGCTGATAGCCTAGTACCAACCTATAAACCTATATAACAAAGGAGGGTAGATTTTTGAAGTTCTTTGTCTTTCGGCTTTTCCCGGTTAGAGGTCGCCACAGCGGAACTCCGGTCCGCTTTAATGATTGGCAGTAGATTTTTACGAAATGCCGAGGTGCCAGCTCGATGCCCAACCTTCAACGAAGGCATGCCCATTTACGCACGCATGAAATTTATGAAAATATTTGGCATGGAAGATGTGAATTCAGTACTAGGAGTTCAGAGTGAATTTACATATTGTTCCCCAAGATAACTGGGCTGGGCTAGACAGAATGTCCATTTAATTGAAAGTCTTGATATGCACCCAATAACTATTTCACATCATGCGCCAGTAATAACTAAAATAAAAACACAGGGTAATGAAATAAAAATGAGACACTGGTGCTTTCTCACCTATCTGTTGAAAAGAGAGGAATTTAAGGACTGGGTACTGGAAATTATTCAGGACCCATTAGAGAGGATAGAAATTTCTTCTGAAAATATAGCTAGGGCATGGGATAAAATTAAAGAGGAGTTTAAAAAATAGGGTGGAAATAAAAGAAAGGGAGATATAGTTAAGAAGTAACAACAATTATGCAGAGGGACTGACAAATATTAAAGTATTGCAGAATATGAGGAATGAACAGAGTGGAGGATAGTATCAAACACTTTGGCTAAGTCTAGATAGGCAGTATGCACAGATTTCCCCTCGTCCAGGGCCTTGGTGATTGTCTCAAAGAAGTTCACCAGGTTTAACAGGCATGATCTCCCTCTGACAAATCCAAACCGAATAAGGTCAAGTGTTTGGAGATAACCTGTATCTTTGTTGATAAGGTCCATGATGATTTGCTCCATGGCCTAGCAGATAAGGCTAATCAGGCTAACAGATCTGTAGTTCCCAGTGTCATTGGAAGCACCACCTTTGTGCAAGGGAATAATGATGGCCATTTTCCATTCAGCTGGGATGAAGCTGGTGATTAGACTGTGACTGAAAAGAGTACCCAGTGGTGTTGCTAATTCTTACTTGAGCCCATGGAGGTCGCAGTCGGGGATGTTATCAAGTCCCAAAGATACTGTGTTTTTTACCTTAGAGACGACCTTTATGACCTGCTCTTTAGTGATACAAGGTAGGGGACAGGTCGTAAGGTTGTCATGGGGTATGTGTGGTGGGGACAGGGAGTGAAGTTTTCACAGAAACTGTCAGCCAACAAGTTAGCTATGTCCACAGGCTCAGTTCATGTGGTATCATTAACTACCAGTTTAGCACAAATCTGGGCATTTCCTTTTAGGTTACAGATGTAACTAAAGAACACCTTATGGTTGTCCTTAGTTAAGGGAGCTAATTTTATTTATTTAACATTTGTTTACAGAGAAAGTCTGACTTGGAACGAAGCCAATTTTCTGCAGATGCCCAGGGAGAAATGCTTCAGATGCATGTCTTTGTAATGTGGGAGGAAACCGGTGCACACAGAGAAAACCCACATGAATGCAGGGAGGACATGCAGACTTCACACAGAAGGCACCCCAGCCGAGAATCAAACTGGAGAACCTATTGCTGTGAGGTGACAACACTACCGCTGCACCACTGCTCTATTTGGATTCATAGTTTGCTTTGGAGGACTTTACAAGAAGTCTTATTTGCTTGTTAAAGCTGAGGAGGGAGTGTTTCCAGTTTAGGGCTCACTCCCTCTTATTTTTAGACGGCAATTTCTTCCTCTTGTTATAAAGCCTGTTAATGGCATTTGTCCACCATGCAGGTTTGCTCTTCCTTGAGGAGCTTGTTTTGGTCCTGTCAGGTACGACTGAGTCAATGCAGTTATACAGGTGTTTGTATAAAGCATTGGTATAGAACTCTGCATAGTTGCCAATTCCATCTGGGGAGTGCAGTGAAGTTATTTATACTATGCTGTAAGAGGTTATAATCTGCTTTGGAGAAGTTTTTTTAGTTTAATTGCTGCTTGGGGGGGGGGGGTCAGGTACAATAGTTACTTCGAATGAGACCGATCTGTGGTCAGACCTCACCAGGGAAGACCTCACAGTGAGGGTGCTACAAGTGGTCCCCCATATTGGTAAGCACCAGATCCAGTAGGGGTGTCAACCAGCTGGTCCAGGGCACTGGAGTTAATGAAGTCAAGGAACTTTTGGCAAGTGAGTTTGAGCATGAATAATTTACTCAATGGATGGTTAGTTAAAGTCACCGAAAACCATGGTGTTCAGATGTATCTTGATAGACTCAAGTAGATACAAATAGGCAGAGTGAGTGTCCTGATCTATGGACTGAGTCCTGTAGCCAGTAATGACTTCAATAGGTATCCTACCAAGAGTTAATTGCACCTGAAGTATCCCCTGGAAATCTTACTGTTTAACCAATCTGGAGGTGTATTTATCTTTAATGAATACACTGCCTCCTTTAGTTTTCATGCCTTCAGTTTGTGGTCTGAACATATGGAATGAGATTTAACCCGGTATGGCTGGGTTGCTCTCCACAGCCTTGAACCAGGTCTCCGTGATTGCACAAATGTCTGCATCTTCCAAGGTGAGGACTGCTTCCAGTGAGTGCAGTTTTGTGTTAAGTCTCCGAGAGTTTAGCAGTATAACCTTGAGGTTGTTTTTAGATGGACTTTTTATGTCAGGAATTTTGTCCTTGAGACACTGCCTAAAAAAGGCACTATAGGGGTGGCAACAGCGTTAGCCAGTAGCCGAAATCCCAAGGGTGACAGATGAAGACCATCACTGGCAAAGCTTCAGGGTCTGTCAATCATGTCATCCCAGGCTGACAGATACTGGATCCCCTTAGAATGACACCAGAAACTAAGCCAGTTATTGAAGTCAATAATTTTCTGTTTGTAGTGAGGCATCATCCTAGGTGCATCATGTCCCATTTCCCCACAAATATAACATTTTCTTTTGTCACAGTTACTTATCAAATGTTCTTCTTTTTCCACAAAAGAAACATGTTTTGGGTTATCCCCAGTATTTTACAACATCCCTATTCCCCTCCACATTTATCATGTCCAGCATATGTATATTTTTTCTCTTTCTATTTTAATACAATTTTACAATCCCAGCCACCAGTCCATAAACCCTTTTGTCATAAAGTTTTACAATGTC
The DNA here is from genome assembly GCF_019279795.1 of Protopterus annectens. Classification (NCBI taxonomy): domain Eukaryota; kingdom Metazoa; phylum Chordata; order Ceratodontiformes; family Protopteridae; genus Protopterus; species Protopterus annectens. The sequence goes on along the minus strand of NC_056727.1, from coordinate 177,082,028 downwards.
CTGTACTACTTATCATAAAACTTTCAGATGTCCTTTCAAAGTCTGCCATTCTACAGCTGCTCAAAATTGTGCATGAATCTACTTTTTTGTTTCCCTTGTTAAATGATTTTATGGCATAAAGATTCCATGGGTTAGAGTCTTTCTTTTTTCATATTTTCCAGGAATATTTTCCATTAAAAAAAACAGTCTCAAATATAATGTCACAAAATGTCTCATTGTTAATAAGAATAAATGTCTTAACCACAATTCATACCTGCCATTTTGTTGTCTTTAGTACTTTGAATCCTTACCACATACTTCTGTTTTTATTTTCTTCTGCCTTCTTTTCTTCTACTCCACTTTTGCCTTCTTTTACTTTCTCTGCAAATGTTTTCTTTTCTATCTCACCACTGTACTTTAGGAGTGTCTCTGCATCCTCCTTTGGCATTTTCTCCATAATGTTCCCCCAGGAAACATCTTCATTTTCTGGCTCACGCTGCACCACCATTTATTTAAATAAATCATTCTGTAACCCTCCCGTCTGGAGGATTGTAATATACATCCATCATTTGCTGAGTTATCTCTATCGAACAGGTTTCTTTGCCACATTTCCTCTAAATCCTGCACACAGTATCTGGTCTCAATATTTGCTTTCTCCTTCATTTCTTCACTGCTCCATCATCTCCTTCTCTCTCTCCATCTGCCTCCCTGTTTCTCTGGGATGTCTCTGCACCTGGAATGGAAACAGGAAATGCTCCTCCAAAATGATTCCCACTTGCAATGATGACGTGTAGGGGACGTTCCCCAGTGCCCTGGACAAATTTCCCCTAGTAGTATAAATGCCATCTCAGTTATCCCCTGAAAAGAGGCTACTAGTCTAGTGGGACTAATCCAGTCAACAAAGGATAAATAAATAAATATATGTTGTCACACCTGTAGTATGGAATGTCATTCCACCTGTTAACTTGTGATGTTTTATAAACAACCATATGGCTTCAGGTACCTTAGGCAGTCCACAGTGGCCCTAAAGTAATCTATCCAGCTGTAGGTCGAAAACAATGGAAGTCCCATCTTATCAGTATAGCTGCTTCTTGATAACATATATCCTGTTATGATCCTACATACTTCTGTAATGTGTTGGTGTCATTGTGATCTGCCCCCCTTATTTATATTCCCTATCCAATTCAAACTACATAGAGGTGTGGTTACACTACTTTTGGCCAAATTAGTGCAACCCAAAATTCCCCAGCCTTTCTATCCTGCATGCAGATTGTTAGCAAAAAATTTTTTCAGTTTGGGTTTCTGCAGAAAGATAGTATTTAGGCTTGTTTTGTGTAACAGTGTTAAACAGGCTTTACTTTATGCTGGTGCAGCTATAACCCTAACTTTCCATGAATTAACAGAAATGATTCTGTAGAGTTTTCTGCAGCTGATGAAGTCCTGTGTCAACCCTGATATAATGCTCAGTAGGCAAAACAAAAGTCTTGCAAACTGCGAATTCAAATTTCAAATATCAATTACAAAATATACAAATAATGTAGTTACACAATAATGCAAGTTGTACATTGAATAAATAAACATAAAACTCTGTAAAACCAGAACAGGATTTTGGAAGGTTGGAATTCTTGGCTTGTATTGATAAGATAACCCTGAAAATTCCTTTACAAAGAGATCTACTGAATAAATAAATGTTTACCAATAGGCCAAGTCGTCTATTGGTAAAAAAAATCTTCAAACATCCAAGTTGGTTTCAACTGAGCATATTCGCCATCAAAATCAGTGTTTCAACTTTCACAAAACCTACATTTAGCTGAAAAGATCCTTCTCATAAAATAAAAAGGCTTTGAAAATTAACATTAAGGCCTAAAAACCTGCATTCTAAAGTTTGCATAACAGGTCAACAGCCTAACAGGTATATTACAATCTGTTATTCAAGTCATAAATCTTCCACAAAGATATATTATGTCACATAGTCTATGATAAGAAAATATACACATCTATATATATATATATATATATATATATATATATATATATATATATATACATATACATATATATATATATATATATATATATATACATGTATATACACACACACACACACACACACACACACACACACACACATATATATATATATATATATATGTGTGTGTGTGTGTGTGTATATACATATATAGAGATAGATATACATATATATATATATATATATATATATATATATATATATATATATATATATATATATATATATATATATAATTGCCATACTTTGCTTCATGAAGTTACTACAGGTCACAGTTCGGCACAGGCAACTTACCTGCACCCATGCATAAATCAAGAAAAATTTTCTTAAAGTAAACTTTGCATAAATAATCCTGAATGAAACAGGTAATACATTCTCCAGTGAAAAAGGGGCGCAATAACACCATCTGTAGTCTGCAGACTGAGGCATGTCATAAACTCCCATTCCCTCCATTTATTTTCTTTTATTTATAATAGACAGCAACTAAGACTAAGATAAGTCTTAAGTTTAATAATCTTAGGGTATAATCTTAATTACAGATCTCAATTATCTCAGGATAAGTCACCTACAGTTTATACCAAGACAGGACATCTTATCAAGCTTGCTTAAGTTAAACAAGAGGAGGTCTTGTTGAATCAGGTTGGTCTACCAGTAACAATGGCCACCATCTAGATAGGTGCAATTTGTCTGATAGTTTTTCAGGGGCTTCCATCTCTGTTACTGGTTGGTCACTGGTAGTAAAATCACTACCATTATTTCCAACAAAGTCTGTTCTTCCAGTGGAGAAGACTTGCTTCAATTACTCATTAAAGAGTGAAATAACAGACTTTATTTTACCTTTCTTGGGTATTGGTGTGGAAAGCATTTTCTCATAGGGTGCATTTAAGACAATTACCAGATGGTGGCTTTACAGGAGAAGTATTTGATGTTCTGCCTGACCTTCTGTTATCTCTCTGGCTCTTGTCTCTTCCCATATCCATGTAGGCAGAGCATGTGACTTGCAATGACCTCATGTATAGCATGGAAACCAAATATGAATGAATCTCTTCTGGACTATTAAAGGCACATTACTGCCCATTAACCGACATAAAAAGACTTGCTTGAAAGTTTAACTGCCATTTTAAGACCATATAACTATTTATTATTACTGATAGTATTGTTTTCCTTTTTCAGAACAATGATTATCTGTAATCAGTCACCAGTTTTACCACCACATGCTTCATTCATCTCCCTGCGTGTCTTAGGAATAGTTTCCTTGTCACTGTAGTTCAAGAACTGGATGATCAACCCAGCTCTGTTGCATAATGGGATAAGATACTTTGCATGCAACCTGAGTTCATTTAGGGGCTGGGGTGCCTGTAGGCATTGGCGAGGAGGTAGAGAATGAGCAGCCACTGCTGGCTGTCCTACCCTGGGGTGTGTTTGCAGTACCTCTGGCTTGTTACAAGGGTGATACCTACTGGGTGCACTAAGTGTTACACAGGAGAGATCAAGCAGGCTAAACCTGCACTGTCATAGTGTAGTAAAGCACTAGAAAGCAGAGGGAAACTTGTGCCTGTGGAGGCATGCTTCCCCTCAGAAGACAGTGATTGCTGCCTTAGAGAAGCTGCTGAAGGAGGAATGTGGTACTCCGTAGGGACACAGTAAGCCTTTCCTCAGGATTAGCAAGCTGTTCGTCACCCTACCACTGCACACTTGCTGGAGAATGGAGGGGCTGACTGGGGTTCCCATGCAGGAATGACTAGGCTACATGGCTCTTGCCTCACCTGGAAATACCCAGACATAATCCCTCTGGAAGAAATTGGCCAATAGAGTGAAGACATAGAAGTCATTATATGAGATTTTAGGCAGCAAAAAAAAAAAAAAAAGAAAAAAACTCACACTATCAAATGCCACTGTAAACTGATTAACTAATTTTTAGTTGCCACCCTATGCAATTGTTCTGGTATCAGAAGGATGATTAGCAACAAAGATTGTCTTGCTTCAGGTCTATCAAAACTGACTGGATTGCTGCTCTAGTTACCTTCAGGCAGGCTAAACAGGCATACATTGGTATGTTTGCTTCCATTTTCTAAGTCATCTATTTTCAATTCAGTTTTGCAGGGCTTAATCTACAAATCAATAATTTGGGCAGTGTGCTATGAGGCTAACTCCTTCTGTGACACTAGTTTTATTTATTTATTTTTATTTATTTATTGCTTTTGTTGACCAGGAAAGTCTGACTGGGTGGGAAATCCATTTTCTGCAGAAGACCAGAGAAAAAGCTCTACAAGATACACAGAGAAAACAGCATACATACATAGATAGTGTGATGAATCACTTAAGCATACAATAATAAGAAAAAAATGTTTGCATGAGCATACAACAGTGAGAAAACAAAACACTTGTAAGATACATATGAATACTCAGCTTACAAACATAGTATGATACAGTCAATACAGTGATACAAAAATCATTCAAAGGTAGATAAGGATGAACGTTTAGACAAAGTTTAGAGACGTAGGATTTTACAATTATAGGACAGTGTAATGTGAACTTTTAGAGCAATGTGAAGTCAAGAACAGTATACTACAGTATAAGTACATGAAATAGCAGAGGCTAATATTGAAGATTACTGTGTAAGTAGTTATTTTAGAGCAGGATGGGATCGATAAGGATAGTTTGGGGAATCACTCCACCTTTGGTGCATGAGCAAAGTCATAAGACCTTTAGGTGTTGTTTCAATAGTAGCTTAAAGGATTTCAGGTTGTTAGTTTGAGTGAGAAGGGAAAATAATTCCAAACTTTAGAGATGTGAAAGGAATACAGTGAGTCACCTGCAGTATTAATTGATTTAATTTGGTGCAGAAAGAATTTGTCAGTAGAGAAAGAAGAATCCTAGATGGGGAGCAAGGTTGGACAATATTTTTTAGAGATTGGCATTTTTTTAGTTTGGAAAGTTAGACTATGAACAGTTTTTAGTTGTGTAAATATTAGATAATGTGCAATTCTAACCAATTTATGTTTTAGTACCATGGAGGGATGGGATTTATAAGGTATATCAGCTCCAATTTTAGCTATTTTGTTGTAGCATGGTTATTTGTTCTGATTTTTTTTGTTACTGAGGATCGCTTGGAAATTATTGTGACTGAGCTCATCAACAAAGTTTCAAGACTACTAGTTTTCTGTTATTTATTTATTTTTTCATTTTTTTCATTTTATTATTATTATTTTTTTATTTTATTTTTATTTTTTATGGCTATTTGGGGAGTTTGCAGGGTGACAAATATAAGAGAACATACAGAAGGGTGGGTAACAGTAGAGGAGAGGCAATAGTTTGCTTAGCCTGGTCAGTCAGGTAAGGTTTAGCTCAATAAAGGGTGGCAAGGTTTTTTTGAGCATTTTGCTGCTAGCTTGCTAGCTTGCTTGTAGTGGTCAAATTTCAAGGAATCATATATAATGAAACCTACGAAATTGGTATGAGTTAGAAGTTCAATTTTGGTTTGGTCAGAAGAAGTAATGGTGAAGACAGGCATGTTGTTAGAATATTGATTAGGTATGAACCAAATAAATTTTGTCTTCTTAGGGTTTAATAGTAATTCAGTTATGGAGCCATGTTTCAATGAAGCCGATGGATTCCTGTGTTTGGGTCTGAAGCTGCTGTAGGTTTTTGGCAGTGCAGATAAGTGTGGAATTATCAGCATACTAAACAAAGGTAGCATGTTTACTTGTATGTCATTTATGAAAACACTGAATAATAAGGGACCAAGGATAGATCCTTGAGGCACCCCATGTTGACTGAGAGAAATGGAGAGATGTAATTTTCCCATTTTGCAGCTTGAAGTCTGTCGCTGAGGTAGCTGTTAAACCAGGTGAGAGATGAGTGCTGAACTCTTAGGGAGGAGAGTTTTTAGAATAGATTTTGGTGAAAAACTGCATTGAAAGCTATTGGCAAATAGGAAAAGTGCTGCTACTAAGTTTCCTGCATTCCTGTAACTGTTGATGCGGTAGCAAAGCTGAGTAGAGCTGTTACAGTGCTGTAATTTGGCTGGTAATAGTGTTGTGTGGGGCTTAGTAAGGTATTTTTTGGTAACAAATTTTAAGTAGCAGGGATTGGACACATTTTTCTAGGACTTTGGATGGGGAGACAGAATAGTTGATAGCCTATAATTGCAGACATCGGAAGAGGGTATATATTTTTCCAAATTTTAGTGGCAGTTTTCTGTGCTGGAGTGTTTTATTAGGATGGAAACTACGTAAGCTAGGGTGTCTGCTGCATGTTTAATATACTCTACCTGAAGGTTGTCTGGTGCAAGAGTAGATGGTTTTACTTTGAGAAGGTATTTCCTGTTGGTATATGTGGGGACAGGTTAAAAATCAAATGTGTCTTGATATTACCCAGAATTTTTTTTTTATTTCCTGCATTTGCATTCCTGCTTTTCACTTGCAACCTGCAACATAGCAACATTCTTCAATATGGATTGCACAAGTGTAGCAATATAACTTATAGAGCCAGTGAAACTATATTGTGTGAGAATTCCTGTAGAATGGCCATTATGATGTTCCACTTGTAACATGCTAATGGTGGTAAATTAATACACAAACACCAAACTTCACTTAATAAAATATGATAGCTCGTGTGTGCATAGTTAAAAATTAATGATACATTCACTTGAATCTATTTAACAACATTACAGCTTGATTTAGGCTGTAAAAGATCTCTTAGCAGAAATGGGGTACTCCTCCCAGATATGTCTTATGTTTTTGTGTATACCTTCTAGGTTTATATACTATTACCAAAGTATTTTTAGTAGGAGGGGTGAAGGAACTCTGAAGTTATGATTGACCTAGGAGGTACAGCTTTCCTTCCCTCTTCTTTTCAAATTTTAAAATAAACCAAGTAATACTGGAACATACCTTTCAACCTCTTAGTGCAAGAAATCTGGACAAAGCCTGGCAAAATAGGGGGACAAAGGCCCAAAAATATGGACAGATTTTAAATATTTCTCTTATAAACGTAGAAATTTGCTAGAGTAACAACAGGGTTTGTGTTAACATATATTTTCTAAAGGATTTAAAGTCTGAAACTCAAATGTATGTCATTATTTAGTGAATTCAATCCTCAGATCATCCCAGTGATTTGCCAGAAAACCACAAATTTTATGAGGAATACACCAAAAATATCAGGCAAAAATCTGGACATTCTGTGACAATCTGGACAGTTGAGCAGTATGTAACTGGAAGGTTATCCTTTTAAAAATGTTTCATAAAATCCACTTAATGATCATTCAGTACATGGGGCAAGATTGCATGGTAGACATATATATGCATGTTTTAGTAACAAGCTGGTAAAGTACAAAGGCATTTCTAGACCTTAGACAGTGAACACAATACCATGAAGTACAATATTTATGGCAACTAGAAATAAGCTCTCTGTCTGTAATAACACAGAATCAATTTGGAATGCAAACATGTGCAATGCTTTTCAGAACTCTTGCCCAACATAATAATATGATACAGCCTTTAAAACACTTTGTCTTATGCTGATGACAACTTTAAATGGTGACTAGTTGCAAAGATTTTGTTTGCCATAAACAAATTAAAAAATGAACCGTTTTCTGAAGGAAATCTGATAATTTTCAGCACCTGATTTATAGGTTCATAGGTTATCAACCACTGGGGCCTTTATAAGCCTAGCGAAGCAGAGGTTGGGGGTTGGCACAATGGTTAAGGTTTTTAACTTACAAACAGAAGGTACATCGCTTGATTAAAAGTGTTTACCTTGCAAACCCAAAGTATATTGTTGGATTCACACCCCCCCCCCCCGAGGTCATTAGCTTAGTAATCACTTATGAACCAAATGGATCCTGCAAGTTTATGAACATTAAAAATTATTTTAAAGGATATATGTAAGCTAGGGCAAGAGTTACAGGCTACCAGTGTCCATTAGAGACATAGGTGCTAGACCTCAGATGTATCTCCAGTTTCCCATCCACTGGTCCAGGTTTCTTTTGAATAGGATAAGGAAGAGCTTTACTTCACATAGAAGCCTCTTCCAGAGAAGAGGAATTCACTGAGACACATACCTGTTACTCCAACACATCTTATTTTTGTCACAAGCAAAGTTTAAATCCCTAGATCAAGTAATTCTGATGCAATTCATTTGGTGGATTTACAAAAGGTCCATCAGAGTGGGATCTATGGATGCCTGGTGTGATGATATGAGGTAGTGCCATCTGTGCCAAGGAGAGTAGGGAAATGCATGTGCAACATATGTCAGCATAGCTAGCTGGAGTTTTGTAAAGAATTTTATGTCATTTGACTACCACACTGATTTGTACAGATGCTTGTGTTAAAAATGTATTTGTAAAGTTGCTGGTGTTAAAAATGTATCGGGTTGGCATAATTATATACACAAGGTGCAGGGTTTGAGTCTCACACTATGTAGTTCACTAGGCTTAAAATGGTAAGTCTAATATAAACCTATTTTCATCAACAGTGGTTCCTGCTGGACAGAAAAGAGATATACATGTATGTCAGACAGTATTATTGTAACTGATTAAATGCATATGTTTTAACAGGAAAATTCTGGAAGGGAAGAGATTGATCTCAGTCCAGCTAATTTTGAAAAATATGTTGAAAATTAAATGGGTTGGTTTACGTCATAAAGATTTTATCTTACAGGTCTAATTGCAGCCAGAGACAAAAATATCTAGGAAAACCATGACTAGGAATCTTACTGTATTGTCCTTAGGGATGAACTAATTGCTACCATAGAAGGGTGGAAGTTTTTGAAATTGTTTTATACCTTTCAGATGCTGCAACAGAACTTAGCAAAGCTCTGGGTGTGTATTGTACCAGAAGTAGGTGTGTGGATGTGATGTGATTCTATAACCAGCAGTGAAATATTTTTCTAGATATTAGTAAGAAATATGATGAAAATCTTGCAGCAGCACTTTGTTCTTCGGAACCTGACAGGAAGGATCTCTCACAGATAACTCACACAACCTCTCACCTCATCTTGACTTGCTATAGTAAGCAACTCATCATCATCATATAGCCTTGTTGTAACTTAACTAGAAATAGTAATTCTTTAGTCAGTCAGGAAAATATAGTGAGATTAGTCACATATTGTTTTTCTGCATCTGTATGAATCTATCCAACTGTGACTAAAACTCTGGTGTTTATTGTAACTAGATATTCAGTAGTCTCATGTTTTCATTTTTATTATTTATTATTAAATATTTCTATACCTTTCATTGTGGATGGTCTTTCAGAGAATAATTTTAACATCATAAGAGTACTTATGTTTATTTTAGTGACACTGTGGCTGCTCCTGAAAGCCTTGCTGCATTGGTCAAACTTTGCCATTTGTATTATTATTAATTTTACTCAGTATAATTAGGTATCCTTGTAAGAGTCTTAGAGTAGATGACTGGTGGCAGCTAAATTACCTTATAGTCTGGGCAGAGGGGGCACAGCTGGTAAATCTGTGCCAGCCTGTCCCAGGTGTGTATGTGTGTGTGTGTGTGTGCGTGTGTGTGTGTGTGTGTGTGTGTGTGTGTGTGTGTGTGTGTGTGTGTGTGTGTGTGTGTGTGTGTGTGTGTGTGTGTGTGCGTGTGTGTGTGTGTGTGTGTGTGTGTGTGTGTGTGTGTGTGTGTTTGTGTATGTGTTTGTTTGAAAATCCATTATCCAAGAATGTGTGTCAGCTACTTGGAACAGAGGCACAGAGCTCCAGAGTGGTAGCGTGGAGCCTTATTTGGGGACCTGGTTCGAGACAATCCAGTGGGTGTGGAGTGTGCTCCCTGTGTGCTCTTAAGACAAATTTTGCTTGGCACAGAGAGCTGCATCTATAAATATTGTGTGCATCCATTTTTGTTCCTAGTGGCCCTCCCTCACTGGTGTCAGTGGTGAAGATTGAGGTTCCTTGATTACTGGCCCAGAGTAGGGACCATCACATATTGATGGCAGCTGGGTGGGATATTAACTGAACTTCAGTAGCTTGTGGGCAGTTGTCACTGAAGGTGTGCACACTTTCAGTAGCCACAAGGTAAACATACAGAGTTTCATTTTCACAACAATTTTATTTATTTTTGTTAGTTTAGTTTAGTCAGGGAAGCCAGGCAACAGTCAGCAGACGATTATGGTAAGCTGACAAAGAACCAGCTGGCCGAGGTATGTGAAGCCAAAGGACTGGTGCATGCCAACCTGACTAAAGAGGAAATTATTTCAGCCTTAATTGCAGTTGCAGCATGCACCAGCAACTCAGAAGACAACCAATGTAGGGATGGGGATTTGCAGCCATCAGAAACAGGACAGTTCACCTTTTCCTCAGAGGACTTAAAACATATCTGGAGTTAAAGAGACTTGAACTTGAGGCCAAACATTTGGAATTAGAATCAGCAGAGAGACTGTGGTGTTTGGAGGCTGAAGAAAATGTGAAGCAACATGAACATGAGAGGGAGATGCTGACTCTTTGTCAGAGTCATGGAGGTAATGGGAAAGGGAATAACAGAACCCCAGACGCGATAAGGTCAGTATGTTTCTTCTTTACAAAGTTTGACAATTTTTATAGTTTTATTCATATATTTGAAAGAGTATGTAAACAGTATAATGATGACCAAGATCTCTGGGTACAGTTCCCGATCCCCTTACTCCATGGTAAAGCTGTAACTGCTGTTTCTAAATTATCTGATACTGATTGTTTAAACTACGATAAATTTAAACAATGTTTTTAGAATGTTTTAAGTTAACACCTGGAGCTTAAAGAAAAAAGTTTCATGAGCATAGACACAAGGCAGATAACAGTGTATGTGATTATACTGCTGAGTTAAGCACTTATTTTTATAGATGGGTGAGTGGGTGTCAGGTCACCACTTTTAAAAGGCTGGCAGAGTTTTTGGTGAGGGAACAAGCCTTTAGCACTTTGCCTGAGGACATTAGAATCTGGCTGGCAGATGAGGAGTATAACTCTGCAAATGAGCTTGGGAGAAAAGGGGATCTCTACTTAGCAAACAGGACACCACTGCACAAGAAGGGGATACCTAGTGCTGTACATGGATATAAGGGAACCCATGGTGGGCAGCCTAAACCACCCCGATAGAGACAACCAGTAACAGGGAAAGCCAGTAGTTCAGGTAAATGGCTAGGAACAAGGGTTAAATGTGTTAAATGTAACCAGAGGGGCCATGTAGCATACAAATGTACACTGAACCAAAGTGGGGAACAAAAGGTGAGGGAGCCAGCAAGTGGGAATAACAGCATGCCAGTGCTAAGTTGTCTGGAGACAACAGGGGTACCAAACTATCACCACAGTTTGTATCCTAGCTTAGTGGATGGAAGGCAGGCCACTGCTAAGAGAGACACAGCCTCTGGCATAACCATTGTGAAGGCTGCAGTGGTTAAACAGGAACAGTACTTGCTTGGGGAGACCACTCCAGTCAGAGCTTTAGAAGGCACCCCATTCCAAATACCTTTGGCTAGGATTCACCTTGACTGGGAGGGTGGAAAAGGAAGCAAGCAGGTAGGTGTGTTTGAGGATATCCCTGCAGATGTCTTGATAGGGAATGATTTTGATAAAGCAGTACCTTGTGTGCATACAGTTACAAGCAGTCAGGCTTGGAGACAGGCATGTGGGTCTGGTAGCCTGGGGAGACCTAGACAGACCTCACATCTGAATCTGGGGCTGGTGATGTGGCTATTTCATGGAGGGAGCTACCCTGTAGCAGTGATCCTGAAAGTGAGCCACAGCTGCTGGTAGGTACTGATTTTCCTGTGGACAGGGTGACTGCAAGGACAGAGGTGGGTGGTAGTATCCAGACTGACAGTGAGGCACCACTGTCAGAAGATACCAGGCTTCCTGTGGGAAGGGACCTGAAAAGGGCCACAAAGGTAGAGTTGAAACAGGCTCAGCTTTCGGACCCTACCTTACGAGGCTTGAGGAAAGTAGTTAAGGAGTCACCTGATTCTCAAGGAAAAAGGCAGTTTGTATACTGGAACAAAGGGTTACTGTATAGAGAGTGGACTGCTGAGGGAGGACTAGAGGGTGAGGTGATACAGTAGTTGGTACTGCCCAGAGCCTACCATCTGGCACTTCTAGCCATAGCTCATGTCATTCCTTTTACAGGTCATATAGGCATAAAGCCTACCAAAAGATGTATTATGCAGAACTTTTATTGGTCTGGGATTGCAAGAGATGTAACAGGCTACTGCAGGACCTGTGCGCAGTGCCAAAATGTAGGCAAGTCAGAAGACAAGGTCAGAGCTCCTTTGATGTCTTTACCTGTGATTGAAAAGCCATTTCAGAGGGTAGCTATGGATATTGTGGGGCCTCTGAGTACCCCAAGTTCCACATGGATGAAGTATATCCTGGTGGTAGTAGGTTATGTTACTAGATACCTGAGGTGGTGGCTCTGTCTTCCATCAAGGCAGAGAAGGTAGCAAATGTTTTGTTAAAGATTTTCAGCAGGGTAGGTTTCCTGAGGGAAATTTTGATTAACAGAGGTGCCAATTTCATGTCAGACATGCTGGCTTGTCTGTGGAAGCGCTGTGGGGTGAAGTACCTAAAATCAACCCCTATCACCCCCAGACTAATGGTCTTGTGGAGAGGTTAAACTCTACCATAAAGACCATGCTATGGGCATTTGCAGACCAGTTTAAGAGAGAGTGGGACAAATATTTGCCCCATCTGCTGTTTGCATGCAGAGAAGTACCCCAGGAATCCTCATTTTTTTTACCCTTTGAGTTTCTGTCTGGGCATAGGGTAAGGGCGCCTTTAGATTTGATTTGTGATGAGTGGGAGGGTGAGTGTGAATCCCACAAAGAGTCTGTTGTGGCATATGTCCTAAACCTCAGGACAAGGCTTAGGGAGCTCATGGGCTTGGCCCAGGAGAACCTGGCAGGACCCTAACAGCAGACAAAGGTCTGCTATGATGGGAATGCTTGAGCCCAAGAGTATGCTGTGGGACAGCAGGTTATGTTGTTCATTCCTGTCAGACACAATATGCTGCAAGCATTCCAAAAGATTGAAGGGGCTTTGGGAGGACCTCCTGTGTTAGCCAGTCCAGATTACAACAATGAATTTGTTGTGCAGGTGGATACTTCAAACCATGGGGGGGGTGGGGGTGTTGTACTCAGCCAGGTTTCCTGAGGGGGAGAAAAGCACCCAACTGTATATCTCAGCTGTAGACTCCAACCCAGGGAGGAATGTTATGCAGCTGTAGAAAAAGAATTTCTAGCCATAGTATGGGCACTGCAAAAACCTCAGCACTATCTGTAGGGAAGGAAAGTCACTGCGGTTACAGACCACAATTGCTTAACAAGGCTGCATCATGCCAGCCAGCAAAATGCCACGTTATTAAGGTGGAGCCTAGGGTTTCAGGCATATGACATGACACTGCATCACCATAGTGGGGACAGCAATGCCAATGCAGATGGGCTGTCAAGACAGGGTACAAGTTAATGTGTTCCCAGACAGGCCCATTTCTCTCAAGCAATTTTCCATGGTCACTTGAAAACCTAGCTTGAGTCCTCAAAGTGGGGAGAGATGTGATGATATGACGTAGTGCCATCTGTGCCAGGCAGAGTAGGGCTGTGCACATCTAACATATACCAGCATAGCTATCTGGAGTTCTGTAAAGAAATTTATGTCATTTGCATATCACACTGATTTGTACAAATGCATGTGTTAAAATGTATTTTTAAAGTTGCTTCTGTTAAAAATGCATCAACAGTGGGTCCTGCTGGACAGAAAAGAGATATACATGTATGTCAGTATTATTATAACTGATTAAATGTATATGTTTTAACAGAGAATTCTGGAAGGGATGGGGTTAATCTCAGTCTAGCTTATTTTGAAAAATAGGTTGAAAATTAAATGGATTGGTTTAGGCCACAAATATTTTATCTTACTGGTCTGATTGCAGCCAGAGACAAATTTGTCTGGAAAAAACAGGACTATGAATCTTATTGTAGTTCCCTTAGGGATGAACTAATTGCTACCCTGGAAGGGTGGAGGTTTTTGAAATTGTTTTATAGCTTTTAGATGCTATAACAGATCCGAGCAAAGATCTGGGTGTGTATTGTAGCAGAGTCAGGTGACCAGATGTGATATCATTCTATGACCAGAACTGAAATGATTTTGTAGATATTAGTGAGAGATATGATGGAACTCTCACAGCAGCATGTTGTTCTTCGGAACCTGACAGGAAAGATCTCTCACAGATATCTCACACAACCTCTCACCTCATTTTGCCTTGCTGTAATAAGCAACTCAACACTCATTATCTTGCCTTGCTGTAGTAAGTAACTTAACTAGGGAACAGTAATTATTTAGCCAGTCAGGAAAATATAGTGAGATTAGTTAAGTATTGTTTTTCTGCATCTGTGTGAATCTATTCAACTGTGTTCTTTTTTTATATCTCCTGTGACTGAAACTCTGGTGTTTATTGTAACTAGATATTCATTATTCTCGTGTTTTCTATTTTATTATTATTAAATATTTTATTTATTTCATTGTAGCAGATCTTTTAGAGAATACTTATAATATCTTAAGAGTACTTATGCTTATTTTAGAGACACTGTGGTCACTCCTGAAAGCCTTGCTGCCTTGGTCAAACTCTGCCATTTGTATTAGTATTTTTTTACCTAGTATAATTGGGTACTCTTTTAGGAGCCTTAAAGTAGCTGACTGGTGGCAATGTAATTACCTTAAAGTCTGGGCAGAGGAGGCACAGCTGGTAAGTTTGTGCAACCCTTTCCCAGGTGTGTGTGTGTGTGTGTGTGTGTGTGTGTGTGTGTGTGTGTGTGTGTGTGTGTGTGTGTGTGTGTGTGTGTGTGTGTGCGCGCGCGCGCGTGTGTGTCTGTCTGTCTGTCTGTGTTCATGTATCTGTGTTCGTGTGTGTGTGTGTGTGTGTGTGTGTGTGTGTGTGTGTGTGTGTGTGTGTGTGTGTGTGTGAAAATCAAATCAAACTCCTCTTGCTGTAGTGTGACAAACATATTCATCTTTCAGATGCTTGTCAAAACTCAACTTGTTCGCCACATCACTCAACTCTTCCCTGATTTTGTTTCTGAAATTTATTCTGTCCATTCTAAAATTTGTGGAAAAACCTGGAAGACTTAAACCATGTCAGACATTAGTTAAATTATATGATTATGTTTGTGGATTCTGCAGGCTGCATGACTAAGTACTTTTCCTCTGTGCATGCACCATGAAAAACTTTGTGCAATACACACTATGGAAAAAACTTAGCCATGCAGCCTATGCAGTATGCTACATTATTATCTGGCCATCTTAGAGGATCTGCTCTACACATTCTGCTAGCCTGATTTTCATTTCTGTATAGGGTCTCATGAAAGTAGTACTCCAGATGTGGCTTTACCAGTCATCTGTACAGTGACAGAATCGCATCAGCTTCCTCTGGCTTCATCACACTTACAGATCAAGCCTACTAGCCTTTATTATATCCTGCTCACTCACTGTTAACAGACTTTAGAGGTAATGATCACTTCCAGAATGTCTTCTTCCTCATTCACCTCTAGAGTTACTTCTGGTGTTTTACTGTTAGATTCTTGTCCTCCTTCAAAGTGTATAACATCTTGCCATCTCTCTACCCAATGTCTTGGCTTATTAGATTTCACAGAAGATGGTTTCAGCCCCAGAATTTTGGTACTATCAGAAAGCAGAATTACCCTGTTCTTCACTCCTGCAGTTATACAAATGAACTAAAAGACGTAAGCACCACTAAAGTTCCCCATGGCAGTGTAATGGACACTATTGTATCACTATACAATTTCCACTAATCCTCCTTTCTTGTGTCTTACTTGACAGTCAGTTTTCCAGTTTTCCACTCATCTTTTCAATTAATTATCATGATGCTTATCTTTCCCATTAGTCTCCTGCTTCTCTGTTCCAAAAAAAAAAAAAAACTTGCTGAAGTATAGGTTACTACAACCGGGTCTATATCAGTCCGTCGAAATGGCTGAATATCGAATACCACATGTTTGAACTGTAAAGTTCAAACACTGGTAATCTCAAAGCCGCGGCACACCAAATTCTTTCCCAAGGAAAGATTTTGGTGGACCATTTCTGTGGCTTAGCGAGTATCAGGACTGTGGTGGGAAGTTACGGGTCGAGTTGAGGTAAGTGTCTGAATGTGTGGATGTTAGGGTTAGGGAGCAGGTTAGGTGAATTACGGTTAGGGCGCGAGTGAGGTGGGTGTGCGATAGTGAAAGACTTTAGGGTTAGGGTGGGATAGGTGAGTTAGGGTTAGGGAGTGGGTAAGGTGAGTGTGCAGTAGTTATGGACCTTAGGGTTAGGGTTGGGTTAAGGTAAGTGGATAGCTAGTAGTGTATGTGTGGTTTAGTGTAGGGTTTTGCAAAGTGTATGTGTGTGGATTATGTATTTTGGTGTGCTTGTGTTGTGTGTATGTTTGTTGGAACAGTGAATTTTTTCCCTGGGAAAAAATTCTCTGTTTTGAGTGCTCGATGTTGTGGTGTTTCGGGTGAAATAGTTCGATATTAGAACATTCGAAGTAGTAATACTTCGATGTTCTACTATAGACCCACTACAAGCACTGGGGTTTCCTAATCTGTTTAATCTATAATCTTGTTATAAAATAGTATCTGCTCTGCCTGTCAAAAACTTTGTTGTGAAGGTATACTACAACCATTGGGATTCTGTTTCATCTATAATTCTGTTATGAAAAAGTATCTGATCTTTCTGTCAAAAACTTTGTTATGAA
Source organism: Protopterus annectens (assembly GCF_019279795.1). Taxonomy (NCBI): domain Eukaryota; kingdom Metazoa; phylum Chordata; order Ceratodontiformes; family Protopteridae; genus Protopterus; species Protopterus annectens. The sequence continues at coordinate 177,065,301 of NC_056727.1, read as the reverse complement.
GGTACAGTGCAGATGTGATTATGTGTGGTATTGCCATCTATGTCAAGGAGAATAGGGCAGTGCATGTGTAACATATGCCAGCATAGCTAGCTAGAGTTTTGTAAACAATTGTGTATTTGACTATCACACTGACTTGTACAGATGTTTGTTTTAAAAATGTATCAACAGTGTTATTATAACTGATTATATTTTTATGTTTAAACAAAGAATTGTGGAAGAGAACAGTAGAAGTTTTTGAAAATTGTTGTATAACTTTCAGATACTGCAACAGATATTAGCAAAGCTCTGAGTGTGTACTGTACCACATCAGGTGATCAAATGGGACATCATTCTATAACCAGCACAGAGAGGATGGAACTCTCACAGAAGCTTGTTTTGTTTTGTTTACTTTGGAACCTAATATAAAATATATATGTCAGTTAACACAGTTAGCTGAGTTCAGTTCACTTCAGTTGAGTTCAGTTTTAGTTTGAAGCTCATCACCTTGCCTTGTAGAAGTAAGCATCTCAGCATCATATTTTGCCTTGCTGTATTAATTAAATTAGGTAGGGAACAGTTATTCTTTAGACAGTCAAGAAATACAGTGAGATTAGTTCAGTATTGTTTTTCTGCATCTGTTTGATTTTGTCCAACTGTGTTATTTTTATTTCTCCTGTGTTTGAAACTCTGATGTTTACTGTACTTAGATATTTAGTATTCTCATGTTTTCTACCTTATTATTTATTATTAAATAATTTTATACCTTTCATTGTGGCTGGTCTTTTAGAGAATACTTTTAAAGTCTTGAGAGTATTTGTGCTTATTTTAGTAATGCCTTGGCCACTCCGAAAAGCCTGGCTGCTTTGGTTACACTTTACCATTTATGTTAGCATTGATTTTACTCACCATAATTGGATATCCTTGTAAGAGCCTGACAGTGGTTGACTGGTGGCAGTGTAGTTACCTTATAGTCTGGGCAGAAGGAGTACAGTTAGTAAATCTCTACCAGCCTTTCCCAGGAGTGTGCATGTGTGAAAATCATATACCCAGGTGTGGGTGTATCAGCTACTTGGAACTGGGACACAGTGCTCCAGTGTGAGCCTTGTTTGGGATCTGGAGACAGAGAGTCCAGTCCCAGTTCTGGAGCATGTTGGCTATGTGCTCTTGAGGGAAATTGTGCTTGATGCACAGAGCTGCATCTGAAAATAGTGTGTAAATTCATTCCTGTTGTTAGTGACCATCGCTTACTGGTATCAGTGGTGAGGAATGAGGTTTTTGTTTATTGACCCAGGGTAGACAGGCCATTACAACATCCATTGGGTTTCCTTAATCTGTTTCATTCATAATATTGTTATAAAACAATTATCTGCTCTGTCTAACACTTTGTTGTGAGATATCACATTGTTGCTTAGCTATCAAGATATTGGCATTCAGCAATGATATAGCCTTCCTCGGAATTATTTCTGCCACTATTTTCCTAAGAATGGAACTTCCTAATAAGTATATAATTATCCAATCTGTCTCATCAATTCTGTCCTCTATTTGTCAGAAACTGTCTGAGTACAAAAAGAAATTAACATATCCCTGGCAAAAGCTTTATACTATACCTAGTCCAGTGGCATAGTGTGATAAATCCTTGACTATGACCCAAGTGACCTGGGTTTGATTAGTGTCTCTGGTGATTGACAGAATGGTAGGGTAGGATGGAAGTGCTCATCCTAGGGGGAGGGCATTTGTTGATGATGCCCCCTAAGGAGAGACATGGTCCAAAGATGGCAGTTGCCTCAGATGTGTGCTGATGAGCTCAGGGGGTGGGGGGAATGGATAGGCCATTTATAAACCCACCACTTCCCTTTGACTAAAAGATGGACACTGCAGGATGCCCATGATTAAATTCTGGCATTGGATCAGGGCTAAACTGGAATGCTAATAGACCCAGAGCAAGATATGGGGCACTGTGATGACTGTCTGAATGACTGTAAGAGAGTGGGAAAAAAACTTTCAACAGTGCAACAGACAGTTTTAAGTATACAGAATACTGACTCGAGCCAAGATAGAGGTGGCCTAGCTCTGCAAACACCTTCTTTTAGGTTAATTTATACTAATCATAGCTTCTCAGTTCTTGCCCCAAAACAATGGCTGTCACTTCCTCATGACCTAAGTGAGCTCACTAACTACTCAGTTTCAGACATCGATTCAAGCACTTTCTAAAAAAAGTTGCATGAATGCAACTGACTGAATATAGGGCATGTTACATGATTCTTCCCCTCCCACAGAGTAGCTTCCTAACACGTGACCCTCTCTCATTCTCTTTCTACTTACATACATATTCTCAAGTGTCTAATCCTTCATATACTCAATTGGGGGCTTCCTAATTTGCAGTTAATGTCCTCCTTATATACAGCTGCATAATCTACACTCAGACTTACTCTCTAACTCCTTCTCTTCCCCCTTCTCTCCTTCCTATTCTCCCCTTCTTTTTTCTTTTTCTTGCTTCTTGTTATGTAAATATGTACACATATTTTCCTTTTAAAAATGTTTGACTTAAACAAATATGTTAAGCTCTATGTAAATGCACAGTTTCCTCTGTTAATATATTTGTTTACCTCTATGCATTTGTACAGTTTCCTATATTCAGGTATTTTATGTATTAATGCCATGCTGTTGTACAGTTTTATGCTACTATTCATGTAATCTCGGCTGAGCCCACAACTGGTCATTTTTTTCCTTGCTCTACACTAGTAAATAAATATAAATAAAATAAACCAGTGAGCTTACATGATATCATTGCTTAACAACTATGGTAACTTTCTTCTGCTTTCTTTTTTCAGGAGTATGGTTTTTTTGGCCACATGTAATATTACTACTCAACATCAAGGATCACTTTCCCCTGCTTTATTTGTCTCTGCTGCATGTGCTCTACCTAGGTCTACATATTCTATTTCATTCATTCATTAAAATTGAGATATAAAAAGTGTCCAGGGCCTCTACCTGCCCCTTGTCTTCTTTACAACACTCCAACTTTTTTCTGTAGTCAAATGTTCAACAGGTTTCACCTGTATACAATACTGCATACGAAGAACACTGCGTGTCCACCTAAAACTCCTCTTAGACAGATCTGTCTCTGCTTGCCACAAAACCCTACTTACCCTCTTCCCAGCCTTTCTCATTTCTTCTACCTTGTGTTATAGAGCTTTCACAGATCCGTATGCAAATACTAGCATGAGGTGCAGAAGACAATTGAGGAGCTTAACCCAGCTTCCAAAATGCTCCAGAACACTGTCTAGTTAAGTGACTTGCTCAGAGTAAAAGAATAGGCACATAGAAGTTGAAAGAATCAAACCCAGCACTTTAAAAAGTGCCTCATTAGCAGCTCATAGCCTTAATCAGTTGCATTGTTTGACTTAAACAAAATGCTACTACCTAATCTGTGAATCGAACTCCATGTTTTAGGGAAGTCAAAGCTGTTGCCTTTATGACAATGTGAGGTACTGCCAGCTATGCCAGGAGAAGTAGGGCAGTGGATGTGTAACATATGCCAGCACAGCTAGCTGGAATTTTGTAAAGAATTTTATGTCATTTGTATATCAAACTGATTTGTATAGATTCTTGTGTTGAAAAATGTATCGGTAAAGCTGCTTGTGTTAAAAATGTATCAACAGTGTGTCCTGCCGGACAGAGGAAGAAATATACATGTATTATTGTAACTGTTGAAATGTATATAATGTAACAAAGGATACTGGAAGAGAAGGGGTTAGGCCATAAAGATGTTATCTCACAGTTTTGAATGAAGTCAGAGATGCAGTGTCTGTAAGAAGTGTGGTTTGTTAGTCTTTGTAGGAAAAGCAGAAGTGCTAAAATTATTTTACAGCTTCCAGATGCTGCAATAAACTAGCAAAGCTTGAGATATGTATTGTAACACATATGTGCTATCGTGGCAGCTTCTAGTCAAAGAAGGAGTATGGGAACCAGAAGTCATATGACCAGATGTATATGATGTCATTCTGTAATCCATCACTAAAAATTATGTTTTAATACTAGGTGAGACTGCAGTCTCAGAGCACTCTGTTTTTGGAACCTGACAAAGAAGGACCCCTCATCTACTTCATCTTGCCTTGCTCTAGTAAGTGAACCAGGGAATAGTAATTCTTTAGATCAGTCAGGAAAATATAGTGAGATTAGTTAAGTACTGTTTTCTGTATCTGCGTGAATATATTCATCTGTGTTATTTTAATATTTCCTGTGATTGAAACTCTGGTGTTTCCTGTAAACAGCTATTTAGTTTTTTCATGTTCTTTTCTTATTTATTATTAAATATATTTAAACTTTTCATTGTGGTTGGTCTTTTAGAGAATATTTTAATCTCTGAGCATACTTATATATATTTGGTGGCAGCTCTGGCTGCTTTAGAAAGACTTGCTGTTGGTCAAACTACCATTTGATTTAATATTAATTTCACTCGGTATAATTGGGTACCCTTGCAAGATCCACAGAGTTGCTGGCTTTGGAGTGCCTGGTGGTGGTGTAACTACCTTATAGTCTGGGCAGAAGGGGGCATAGATACTAGCCTTTCTGGGCAGAAGGGGGCATAGCTACCAGCCTTTCCCAGGTGTGTGTGTGTGTGTGTGTGTGTGTGTGTGTGTGTGTGTGTGTGTGTGTGTGTGTGTGTGTGTGTGTGTCTGAAAATCAAATCTCAAAGAGTGTGTGTGTGTGTGTGTGTGTGTGTGTGTGTGTGTGTGTGTGTGTGTGTGTGTGTGTGTGTGCCAGCTGTTTGGATTAGGGACACGAAGCACTGGTTTCACAGAGAGGCTGCTGGAGAACTTGGCTTGGACACACAGCTGAGGTCTCAACACTATAGTTGTGCCAGTGGGGAATATTATTGGGGACCTGGAGGGAGAAGCAGAAATCCAGATCCCACTGTGTCCCCTGTGTACTCTTAAGGGAAATTGTGCTTGATGCAGTGACCTGCATCCAGAAATACTGGGTGTATCCATTTTTGTTCTAAGTGAACATCCTTCTCCAGTTCTCCAGTGTCAGTGGTGAAGATTCAGGCTCCTTGATTACTGATCCAGAGAGGGGATGCCACAGCCTTATTCAGCAGATCATTGAGGACTTCATCAACTAGCATAATTTCTTCTGCATTCTAATATATATCTTTACTTTTTTTCTTTCTACTACTTTAGATTATGCAACAATTCTCTTTGTTTTCCTACTTTGCAGCCATTATACCTCTTATCTATGATGCACTCTCATTTCTTCTCTTTTTCTGCATGTCAAATTATAGTTCCTCCGTCTCTATCCTACAGTACCTATCCTGTTGTTTTCTTCTAAAATTCCCATTCATTTCCTTTTAAAGCATCCTCCATTTTTGTCATTGCAATTATTCATGTTTGAGTTTTCCATTCCACACCTAACATCTAGTTTCATCCAATATCCTATCTATCAGGTTAATTCTTTATGTCATATCATATCCATGCTCTCTCTCTTCCTTTCAGAATTAAGCATTACATCCTAGAATACAAATATAGACATCTTCCTCTTCCATATTGAATCAGTATTACCAATGTCCTTCTATTTTTATTAAAATTCTTCCTAATACTAATACTTATTTTACCAACCAGAATGATCCTCCAAAAGGTAATCCCCCTACAATTCTCACCTCTGTGCATCTTTGGGGCATTTCTGAAGTCTCTAGTAGACTGCAGTTTTAATAAAACTGACAAAAGAATATCCCCTAGATTCATGAAGCTCCGTGCATGAATAAGGCTATTCTTGCACGGAGTGGTTCATGCCCGTTTAGGATAGCAGCATGCCTTGCATATGCATGAAGGCACACTGCTATCTAATCTAAATGGACATGAACCAGGAACGAGAGCAGAGGGCGTGTGTCAGCAGTGCCTGCACCTGAAACATGCCCCCTTCACTCTGAAAGTGCTGTACAACACTTTCTGACACAGATGAGCATCAATCTATATAATATTCGAGCCTGGCTCTAATATTATATATTAAAAGCATGTCCACAGACACTGAAATGTAAATAGCAACATTTCAGTGTCCACGTACACTGAAAAAGTATATAAAAAAATAAACACCTAGAAGGCAGCACCCTTCAAGTGCACACCCCCAAATGTATGCACTCTTACCTTACATGCATGGAAGCAGTAGGGCAAGAGGAAAGGAACAGAAATTAAAAAAATTAATAATGTTTTTTTCATCAAATAAATCTGAAGTTTAAATGGTGCGCAGCTTGTTTTCATGGTGAGCCACTATGCTTAGCCTGGCTGAAATCCTGAAAATGATAGACAAGTGCTACTGTGATAGAAAACATCATCAAGCTGCTGTAGCATAGTGATACCGCCATGGTATAGCATGTAGGACATGCTTTGTTTGAATCCCCCTCTGCCAAATTATTTAATAAACTTTTAAGGAATTTGAATGATAGATGTCAATCATATGGCTCACATATAGCACAGTAGGTATGAGAATATGTAAAATATAAATGTAAAAAATAATTTATAAATTTAATGAAAAAAATAGATTTAATCAATGCTTTGCTAGTGTAAGCATTGCTTACTTGCTTTCAGCTCTGCTTACCTGGTGTAAGCATTGCTATGCAGATCTGCATGGAACTAAGCATAATGCAGCATATTAAAACCAGCCAATCAAAAAAAATTGCAAGAAAACTGCCCTATTTAAACCACACAGACAGGAATACAGTCATATCCATTTGGGATTGCAAACAGCAAGACCAAAATGTCTGGCTTTGGTGAAGATGTGCACTTCTGAGTGCAACGTTGAGGCATCCAGGAGTCCAGGGTCATGGTTGGGCTCCTAGTTAAAAACCATAACAGCAGGCTGCTGCTGGGCCAGTACCAGGGCTTGCAGTACAAAGCAGAGGCCTGGGACCAGCTTGCACATGATCTCACCAGTGCCACTGGCATACCCTGGACTGGTGAGCAGGTACATCATCACCATAATGACCCACCAGTAGATCCAAGAAGCCTGAGTGCAGGATGTCCCACCTGCCTGTAAGTATGCAGTCTTATGTATCTCTAAGTATGGAAAAAGTTCAACTTGTGACTGTGCAGGTGTGATTAATGTGTCATGTCCCCCCATACCGCTGCTGCGGAGAGGTCATCAGAATGTTGAGGCTCATGCCCAGCGACTGGTCCGGCTGCATTGGCAGTATGGTGAGTACAGAATACCCCTGGCTATTAGCAGTAAGAAATCAAAATTATAGTAATGGTAGTACTGCCTGTATATCAGGCTGCCAGTGTTACAATGGAGTATTCCCAGCTGCTGTGTAATACAGATATCAGTAGCAAACAAGGTAAATTATGCAGGAGAGGAATATTAGAATGTGTATGAGTATGTCTGAGTGAACCTGCCGAGATAGTGCCATGTCAGGGCTACTGTAACAGTTAGAAATGAAAAGCATGCACCTGTGCAGATCATGCAGGAAAAGTAATTGTGGATTTCTGAGTTGTACACAGATATGTATGTCAAAACTAATAAAGGTGATCCCAAACACTGGTCTGTGTCATCTCACTTGTACCTGATAAATAGAAATGTATATGTCCTGCAGAATGCATTAACTGAGGTGAACTGATTTAACACTGCTTGTATGCATACTTTAGAATGGGCATGTCAAATAACTGGAAAAAAGCAACAGTACATATTCCCATCAGAATGTGTTTTGCTTGTCTGACTGCCAACATTGTCCTGTGTTAATCTTTCAATTTCAGCCATATGTAGCTGTGAATGTACTGAAAAATGTATAAGGCTAACAGCTGCAAACTTAAAACCTACACTGTGTACTCAGGAATGTAAATTGCAGTATGTAGTTGTAAAACAATCAAATGTGCAATCCAGCTAATGTGCACGTTTCACAAACAGTGACACCAATGTCTGTTGTGTATGCATAATTTGTACTGAAAATGGGAAACAAATAATGTAACATGTCATAACAAAATTACTGTGCACAAAAATATGTACTAGATAGAAATCTCACAAGCAACACACTACACCTCCCCAGTAGCTCAGTCTGATAAAGACTAGGCCTGTAGATCAATTTTGCACACACAGCACAGTTCGAATCCAGGGACCGCCACTAACATCTCAGTCTGGTTCTACAGTTGCAAACTGCAATCTGAATAGAAAAAATAATGTACTGTAACACATACATTTTCTATACAGGACACACAGATAAAGAAATCTGAATAGAAATACTAGTATGATGTGCATAACTATAAAAGGTGTACATTTGCTGTGTTAATCAGCCCCAGTCCTACAAATAGACGCAAGCTAGACATCCAGCCTCTGCAGTCTGGCCCAGACAAGCCCCTCAAGTGTCACGCTGTCACAAATAGTTTCCACAGTTGCCAAGAAACCTGCACACAGAGAATGTCACAGTAGATGTATGTGAAAGGCACAACCTGCACACCAGGGCCTGCAACTAATATGTGAATCTGAAATATGTATAGAAACAGCAATGTAATGTGCACACAGTTCAACTGCACAGGCGCAGAGGTAAAGAAATTGGTATAGGAACAGGTGTGATGTGTATAACTAAAATAAGGGTACAATTGCTCTGTTGATATCTACAGCTGTTGGTGTGCTGTAGCAGCCCCATGGCCCAGGTATAGTGCAAATGTGGTCAGAATGTAGAGTAGTGAATAGAAGTGTACTGACAAATATACTTGATAGCAGTTGTCAATTGAATCGATTCCCTTTCCACTCCACTCAACTGATCCAACCATCACACTGAAACCAACATGGGTATGTCCCTAAACAAACCTCTACTGTTGGGACCGTTGTTCCATTTGGTTTATCATTGTTTAAACTGTGTGCATACTGACATTCCCTGTTGAATAATCATTTTATTGCCTGCCTGACATACCACTAACTGGCATGCTGTTGCAACCCTAAATGCCATTCCATATATGCATGGGTTCTGTTTGCTATGGCACTGTTATAATTGCACTGTTTTGGGTAAATGGGAATATCCATGCATGCTATTTTGACTAATGTTGTAATGTATTGTGCATGACTAACCAATATTCATTGTTAATTTCCACACCACAGCACATATGGGAAGGCAGATCCCAGCAGATCTGCCTCTCCACTACATCTGGCCAAGGCACCAGATCCCAGCACGTCTGGGATCTAACCCAGACCTCCCTCATCTGCTGGTCCTGCACCACCCTCAGGTGGAACTGCTGAAGGGGATGGGGCTCACTCCCCCCTGCAAGTTTGGGTGCAATGAGGACATTGTCACATGGGACAAAGTCTGTGGTATGGAGTGCAGTGTCCTACAAATGGAGCTGGATGACTGCCTGCGCCAGGTGGAGGGCAGGCTGTCAGAGCTAGAGGGGCAGGCGGCCCCTCCAGCCCAGCCCCCAGCATAGCCAACTTCAGGGCTGTGAAGGAGTAGTGGTGACTGCCATCGGGTGGGGACATCAGTGCCACTACTACCATCTGGGGGCCTCACTAGCCTCAGATTCCCAACCACCCTCCCCATCAAGGTATTTATAACCCCCCATGCATCATACACCGCCCCTGTCTGCTGTCTTGTCTGTCTGCAAATGCAACCTCTCCTACCAAACATCCATCACCACACTTATCAATAATCCTTCCTTAACATCCCACTCTCACCTTAAAAAAAAAAAGGGCATCTGTCCCACAAAAAAAATCACATCCCATACATAGCTCTGCATTTCGGCCAGAGACATGTACCCAGCACACAATCTAACCCTACCAATCATCAATATTGTATGATGCCCATACACCTCCCTGTAGGGTGTGAGGCTCCAAATTCTAAATTGTCCACATTGAAAGCAGCTTTGCTGCCAAAGAAATGCAGAGCTATGGTCCTTTCTACACCCATCCTGCACATCCCTACCTGTTTCTCCTCTTGTTTGTCCCCCTGCTTGCCTCAATTTCACCACTTTCCTCTCTCCCTTTTTTCTTTTCTTTATTTGAAATTAGCATGGGTTTAAGCAATCATAAGTGGGCGTAAGGTAAGCTAAGCTCACGTAAGTGTCGCGTAGCTCTGGGCAAACCCACACAAACCCGCTTACAACTGCTTTAAAGTGCCTTAATCACTCTGTCTCCAACAACCCCTGTTCTGCCCAGCAACAAAACAAGCAGCCCCTGCAAGTCGTAAACCCAGGACCCTGCACACTATAGCCAAAGTGATTTACCACTAAACCATTTCAGACATAAATAAATCTTGATGTTTTCTCAAACGTATCATCCAGCACAGTCATTCAACAGTAGGGAAATGTATTTATATATCTAGATGTCTGTATGTATGTGTGCATATGTGTATATATATATATATATATATATATATATATATATATATATATATATATATATATATATATGTATACAGTATGTATATATATATATATATATATATATATATATATATATATATATATATATATATATTTATGTATATATAAATATATGTATACATTTATTTTTATATATATATATATATATATATATATATATATATATATATATATATATATATTTATACATATATATATATATGTGTATATATATATATATATATATATATATATATATATATATATATATATGTGTGTGTGTGTGTGTGTGTGTGTGTGTATATATATATATATATATATATATATATGTATGTATATATATATATATATATATATATATATCGATAGATATATAGATTTATAAAAAAGCACAACAAATAAATATATGACCAAAGGCACCGTTAATGGGGGTGAAGTGGCCCAAAATAAGTAGCTCTTGTAATTATTGATATCATCTCCTCGTCCACAGCTGATCAGATCTGCCTTGCAACACAATAACCAACACTTGCAAGGCTCATACCCAGGACCCTACACAACATAGCCACAACAATTTAACAGTAATCCATCTCAGCTGTACGATGTCAGGATGATATTAATAACATATCATGCAGAACAGTGTGTGTACCATAGGGAATGTACAATGTGGAAGCAGTAAACATTCCAATGATACATACACACACACACACACACACACACACACACACACACACACACATATATATATATATATATATATATATATATATGTATATACACATACATACACATATACATATATTACTATTTATAGATATGTATAAGAAGATATATATTTAGAGGGTGCACAGCATATCGAACAGCCAGTATTCCTACAGTTGCCACCTTTTAAAATGGCCAGTGTTTGATTCTTTCATACAAAAGACAATTATTGCATGAAACATATACCCACAGACAAGTCACAGGATATGGCATCACACACAAGTTTGTATACATAGAAATGATTATTTGTGTACTATTTCAGATGTATAATTATTTTTTATTTTTATTTTATTTTATTTTACATTTGTTAACCGGGATAGTCCAACTGGACACAGGCCCATTTTCAGCAGAGGCCCGGGGAGAAAAACTCCCCATGTGGATAGTTACATAAGAGTTAACAATAGCAGTTTTATACTGTTACATATAGATACCAGTACAGAATTATAGGATTACATGCATACTTAAAAACTTGGAATACATACATATTTAAAACTTTACAATATTAATTTTCTTGTTCGACCTTAGACATTTTTAGTGGTACAAGGCTGAATAATGTAGCATATCATTCAGTAGTACAATACATATGAGAACGATAGTCAATGTTTCAGACTTTTGGAGACTATTTTACAGATAGCCAGGTAGTGAAGAGAGTGGTGAGCCGGTTAGTCAGGGTTAGTACAGGGCCATTTCATATAGCAGTTAGGTGTTTGAAATATATAATAACTGAGTAATGCAACTCTCAAACAAAACATTTGATAAAGTAATCTGAAAGCATAACATATGTTGCCGTCCAGGCCAAGGCCTTCAAGTAGTACAACAGTAAAAAAAACACTGGCCTGGAAGATAAGAATCAATCAACACTAATTAAGTACAGATGTAGTTCAGCAGCCTCCAATTACACTCTGTACTCAACCCCTAGGGGGAAAAGAATTAAGTTGTCACAATCAAAATGTATCTGCTACATAACAATGCTTAACTTAAAACATCACAATCACACTGACAAAAAGAACTGTCTGTAAGACAGTAAGCACTAGCCCACCACTGTTCCCATGGAAAAATGTATGAAAATTTACAGCCATATACCTTCATCTGTCTTACTACTGATATCCAAAAAAGCAGATCCAACGCAGCACTTGAAGACAGGCACGAGTTTAATACAGGTTAAGCGCTTTTCGTCGCTCAAGTTTGAGCAACTTCTTCAGACAACAAACTAAATTCCATTCACATTTTTATACTCTCACGTCACAAGTAAATTTCATTAAGGAAATCAATTAGCTAACAATTTTTCAATTAAAAACCCGCCAAATAAAAAGCACCAAAGCATTACAACTTCTACAACTAATAGCAGCAAAAAGTATATAATACATATAATAAAAATGCTTATATTATTACTTGTCTCATAAAGATATAAATGAACATATATAAATAATTAAATAGTATACTGAACAAAGGGTATATGTTCAATATTTAATATTTAATGTATAATGTTTGATATTTAATATTTAATGTTAAACATTTCATCTACATTATTCTAGTACTATGTCATACTGCAATATAAAATCATGTCTCATCCTAATTAACTCTATCAACTACTACATTACTAAATGTATTGCCAAAAAAGTTTTTAAATAAAGTTTACCAATAAAATTGCGATACAAAACCAGAATGTGTATTCAATATAATTGAAATATAGTTTAAAACTAAAGTGCTACACAACCAGTATGTTACAAAACAGAAATGTAATTCCTAATCATGTAATGAATACAATACTAAAATGATAGTAAAATCTAAAGTCAAAACCTGGACCACCCTGACACAGCTCGGAAAAAAGAGGGGGTGGGGGGCAGAGTAGAGAGGAGGGGAGGAGGAGGGGGGGGAGAGGGTGGGGGGGAGAGAGAAAGGAAAAAAAAAAAAAAAAGAAAAAAAAAAGGGAAAGAGGGAAAGGGTAAAAAAGAATGGGTACGGTGATGAGTATACATATATAGTGAAAAATGAATAGAAGTAACCTAGTATACAGCAGTCAATGACAACCTGAGTAAGAAACCTGAGTGAAAAAATGAAAAAAGTGATAAAAAGTGATAAAAAGAGATGGTAATAACAACTGTGATGGATCGTATATGTAGAAAAGCATGTGTGGAAATAAGTACATGTGTAAAACATCAAACATCGTATTATAATGAGCTACAAACAGTATGTTTGTAC